>NW_026251292.1:0-127185 GCF_024521655.1 Durotheca rogersii
CCTTAATCCTTTTTAGTCCGGGGAAAGGAAGGAGGCGCGTTATAACCTTAACGAGGTTATTATAACGGAGGTTTACGTCCGTTAATACGAGGAAGTAAAAGGGATTAGGTACTAAAGCTATAAAGAAACGACGAACTTCGGCTTATGCGATAAACCGAACGGAGGATTTACGGCTAGGGGATTCGCCGATCGGCGTACTTTAAACGGATACTATAGCGTTAATAAGGTTAATTCGCTTTTAGTAATTTACGGCTTACCGAAAACGCTTAACGATACCTACCCTTTCCTTTAAAATTCGAACGCTATAAAATTATTTCATTACTTCGGCGTATTTTCTTATGATATTAAGGGGGTCGAGCCCTTTATTCTCTTAGGCTTAACGCGCGATTTCGATCGGTCGTTTAAAGATAAGATACGGTAAAATACCGCTTTAAAAACCGTAGCTATAGCTATTTTATTAATTTACTAACGCGATATAGTAAGTAAATTAAGGGATTATACCGGGCTCGAGGCTATCGTTTCCCTAGATTTACTATAACTAACTAAACGCGTACGCCGCCCGATCGAAGGCGCCGTTTTTAACTATATTAAAACTATATAGTCTCCGGAGCTTAGGGAGGTATAGCGTTACGGCGAAGTAGGCCTAGGAGAACTTCGTAGGATCGGTAATAATTCGTTCGGAATTTATTAAATCCGTATAAATCGTAAAGATTAAAGTAAAGGCGAGGTTATCGAGGAGGTATCGGCGGGTTAGGAAATCGAACGATCTTATCGATCGGTAGCTTATCGTTTAGTACGGGTTTACTTCGAAGGCCGCCTTCTTACCTTCGAGGTCGTAACTTATTATAATATAGAGGATACGGATATCCTCGTTAATAAGGTAATCGTAACGGGCGATATAAACGAAAGAATTAGCTAAGGTTATCTTCGTTTACTTTTATTATTATTAGTTTATAGTTCGGGGCCGATTAACGGATAGCCGGAAGGCTTAGGCTATATCGGATCTTAATTTAATTTAGCTCTTCCTCGAATCGTAATTATCTAGAATACTAAGCTAGTACTTCTTTATATTACTTTAGTTATCTTTATTATTATAAATCTCCCGTAGGAGTTTTATTAAGTCGGTTAGATCGGTACGACGTACGTCTTTATGAACGGAGGAAAGGGAAAAGAAAGGAGGGATTCCGGCGGAGCGGAGGAAAGATATAATAAAAATAAAAAAAAGAATTAAGGGAAGGGAGAGAAAAAATAATAAGTTAAAAGTAAAAATAAGAATTTAAATTAATAATAAGAAAGGTAGGCTAGAGATTAATAAGAATATAATAATTATAAGGGAGGGGTTTTCGAAATAGAATACCTAAAGAGGAAAAGGAAAGGAAGGAAGGAAGACGTATTAACGATATAATTAGATATACCTTTACGGCTAACGCTTTAGGAAAGCGCGTTTCCTTACGTACGTATAAAGCTATAATAAGAAACGCGTTAGCTTATAGCTTCTTATTATATACTCTTAGTAAAGTAATAAGTACGTACGTTCGTAGACTCGTAATTAAACGTAAGCTAAGGTAGGTATTATCGAAACTCTCTTAAGTACGGTACTTTCGACCTAGGTAACGTATTCGATTCTCTCGTTCTCGTCCGACCTCCTCTTTTATTTCTCGTTATTCTACGGTTCCGATTTACTTCCTTTCTTTTATTCCTTAAGTCCTTTATCTTCGTTTTAATTCGTTTTTCGATTATTCTTAATTCTAGAATTATAATTTCATCGTTCCTATCTTTCTTTTTCTTATATATATATATATAATAAACCCTACCATCTAGAAGTAACTCCTTAATCTAGACCGGACGACCGCCCTTAAGTTATTCGAATAACTAAAAGCTACGGGAATTACCGACGAAGAAATTACCGGGGCGTTTAAAAAGATTAAGGAGGATAAGAAAAAAGCCGTAACGTATTAACGGGCTAAGTCGATACCGCCGCCGGTAAATCTAATAAATAAGTAACCCGACGAATCTTTCCGCCGCTTATCCTCTACCGAGGAATTCCGGGACGTTAATCGGCTAATCCCTAAGCCTTGGTAAGTACCGTACGTCCCGTACTTTTATCCGTTAAACTAAAGCCCGAAAGTAATTATCGGCCGGTAGTTCCGAAGTATCGAGGAAATTCGGGTAATAAACTAATAGCGCTAAGTATATAGCTCTTAATATTAATAAGATTTATTAATCGAAGGTTATATTAACTAATAATAAGATAATTTATAACGTTCGGTTTTATTTTCTAAATAAGCCGGCGGCCGGCCGGTATATCGTATAGGAGATTATAAGTAAGGACTTTTAAGAGGTTACCTACTTCTAGAGCTATATTATATCCTTCGCTCGTTACGTTTAATTCTTTCGCCGCCGGACGTTATTTATAGAGATTAATAATAAGGAATTAGTTAATAAATATTTCCGTCGATTAGCGACGGATCTTCGTTACGTCGTTAATTTATTCGTTTAATAATATAAGATATTTAACGAGGTATCCTATTAATGCTACGAGCGCCGGCTCGCTTCCTCCGATACCGCTAAGTACGCGGATATATAGCCCTTTTTTTTCTACCGATCCCTAGCCCCCGACCGTATCTTTAGGTATTTTTACGGCGTTTATTTTTTTTTTATTAACGGGGTACGTTATAAATTCCGGGACGAGCGGTTTACTTATTTACGGGTAAGGATAAATCGTAACCTCCCTCTAGTAAAGGATCTAAGCTAGGCCTTATGCCCGTTTATAATACGGGTAACGGAGGAAGAGTTACTAGCTATAATAAACTCGAAAATCGTTACGTTCCGGGGGTCGGGAAGTAAGTAAGTTTTTAGTTTTTTTAGTAACTAATAAGTAAAGGATAAGGTAAAAGGGTAGAGAGGAAAAAAGAGGTACTAATCGGCGGGTATACGTTACTTCTAGCTTATTTTTAAGCGCGTATTCCTTTTCTTTCCTTTTTCTTTTGCTTTTATTAATATAAATTACTTTCCTTGCTTTTCCTTTAAATATTAAAATATATCTATATTAAAATGTAATAATTACGTAATATTAGGATATTTATATCCCGGATTCTTAACGATAAACGTAAAGGATAACTTATTTAAGTATAGGAACGCGTTAATCGGTATTAATAATCTATGGAAACATACTTTCTTTTAAGGTAAGAAATAAGGAGGGCGTATTTATTAGTATTTATAATTTAGGGTATTAATTTCGTATATAGGCTACCGGTTTAATAACCATATAAGGATAACTTCTTTCCTTTCTTACTTAGGAAAGCGATTATATATTAAGCTCTTAAGCTTTATTATTCTTTGATCGGTATAGGTAGGTTATTTTAAGGTACTATAGCTTTATCGTATTATGATAGGAGGGTTATTTATTAAGTCGGGTCGATCTTTTTAGTCCGGGTTTATCGTTAGGTATAACTTCGTATCCTTTAAGCTTCCTATTTAATATTTTTATTATAATTCGTGCCTTATCGTTCGGGGCTAACCATTTTTTTTCTTCGTCGTCGATTACCGAGGATATAGGTTCTAGGCCTCCTTTAGCTTAGGGATCGTTAGTAGTCGTCGATTCCTAGTCCTTATATTTAGTCGGTAGTAAGCGTATAATCTATTCGTCCTCCTCCGGGTTTTCTAGTTCTTAAAACCCGTTAATATCTTAGATAAATTTCCGTAGTTTATAACTTAAAACTAAATATAATAACGTAACTTTATCCGGTTCTTTAAGCTTATAACGATTATAACCTAAATCTTCGGCGATTAAATACGGTTCCTTTTAATAATACTTTAGTTTTACGGCTATCGACTTATCTATATATCGTAGCGTATCGTATAATAATACGAGGTCGTCGGCTTTTAGGGGTTTTTTTCGTATCCGGTAAGCGTTCTTTTCGTCCTAATACCGGGTAGCTTCTTTATATTTAGCCGTTAAAACCTTAGCTACGGTTAATATATCTTCCTAGCGTTTCTTAATTAATCGTACGCGTATAGCTAAAAGCGATTCTCGGTCCGGGATATTTTTTTAATTTATAATACGCTAGGTTAGGATAACGATTTCTATCGGGATAATAGTCTTACGCTTATATATTAATTCGTATAGCGATATTCCGTATAAGCGCGTCGAGGTTTTATTTACTTATATAATCGCCCCTAATAAGTTTATTTATTCCCGATCGTTACCGTTTATATCTTTTATAAGGCCTCCGCGAATTACTTTATACCTAACCTCGACTATACCTTAGGATTACGGGAAATAAGTAGTACCGACTTTAACTCTAATATCGATTAACTCTATTACTTTACGGACCTTCTTTTTATTTTCGGAATTATTATTATACTTAATTATTAGGGATACGCCGTACTATAGAAATATCTATTCCTAAAGGAACTTAGCGATCGTCTTAGAATCTATCTTTCTAATGACTCGGGCTTTGAAAAAACCTGATAGTTCGTTTCGTACTTCGATTATTACGATAAATCCGTTATTTATTAATATATACTATACGTTTATTACCTAGTAAGTAAAAACGTTAATTAATTCGTTATATAAGGCGGGGTCGACTTTCCGGATATTATCTTCTTTTTAGTATCTAGAATACGATTTAACCTCTCGGGCGACGTATTCGAATATACCGCGCTAATAATATAATTTAACTATCCAATCGTAGGTCGAAATACGTCCCCTATAGCCGAAATCCTCGTAATAATCCTTAATTATAGCTTTACGTAATTTCTTTTAGTCGATAATTCGTCGTATGCCCTTATATTTCTCGGGCTTTCTCTATAGGATATCCTCCGAAACGACGTATTTAAGCGCTTCCTTCTTAAACCGGATTTATCGCTTTTAATATCCTATTAATCGGTTATCTTTTAATCGATTAAGTAATTAAAATCGCGTAAGAAACGTTACTATTTCCTACGATTTTATCGATTATTCTTCCGGCGGTTATAACGGTAAGGCTTTATTATTAAATTACTCGACGACGTAAAGTAATACGACTATATTTACGTATATTATATTAAGCTATATATTAATAAAGTCCTTTATATCGCCTTCTTATTAATCGTCGTCGTCGTCGCTTAAGCCGTTAGATTTACGTAAGAAACCGTCCGTAGCGGAATATCTCTTGCCGGGTATATGTTAAATATCGAAGCTAAATATCTTAATATAGGCTATTTATTTAGTAAGGATAGCGCCCGGGAAACTAAAGAATCCGTTATTAAGCTAGGCGATTAATACTTTAACGTCGGTTTTAAATATAAAGTAAATGCCGTAAAGGTAGTTTCGAAGCCGTCGTAAGGACTTAACGATTCCTAGATACTTTCGTTTCGTAGCGTCGTAATTTAACTCCGCTTTTCTCTAGATCCTTAACTCGTATCTCGAAGGTTTAAAGTTACCTTTATCGTTATCCTAACTTAATACGTAGCCTTAACCGTCTCTTAATACGTCGACTTTTATTCGGATTAGCTATTCGATGGTATAGTTTAAAATAATTAATACCGGTACGTTAATAAGAATAATCTTAAGCGAATCTATAGCATATTATTAATCGATACCTTAAATAAAGTATACTTTCTTACGTATTAATATTAAAAGGGATTTAGCGATTATAGTATAATAATCGATCTATATTCTAAAGAAAACCGTAATACCGATAAAAGACCTTACTTCGTTTATGTTCTTATATAACTTTTACTTTAAAATCTTAATTATTTTCGCTTCCGAGGACTTCCTATCGTTTATACCGTATAAATATCCGACGATTACCGTACTACCTTTATACTAAGTAGATTTAACGGCGCTAGTAATAATACCGGTTAATTTAAAGTTTAAAAGAACGGCGTCGATATTTTCTAAGTACTTTAAAATAAAGCGTCGTATTTCCGGAAAAGCCTCTTGGTTATTATATCTCGATATTAGCCCTTTAATACTAACGTCGTCGAAAAAAGACTCGTACTTAATAGGGATTAAATCGTAAAGAATTCGTATAACGGCTCGGAAAAAAGCAATAACTAAGTTCGTCGCGCCCTATAGTAAAGTCGTTATACGTAAAAGGCTAATAGAAATAACGAACGTAGTTAAGTTACGGTTCGTTTCCGCTAGCGTTACTTAGTCGTACCTAAAGAAAAAGTCGACGATTATAAGGATTAAATATATAGCGAATTCTTAAGTAAAGGAGTCTTTATTTCAGAATAGGAAGGCGTCGCGAATAATTTAAGCGTTAAGTTTTATCGCAGAATTAATAAGTCGTAAATTATTATCTTTCTTCTCGACTACGAACTACGTATTTCGATAAGGACCGTAACTTTCTTCTAGGATTCCGTTCTTTAGTCGTATACGTAAGACTTCGATTATTCGTTCCTTAAGGGATATTAGGATAAGGATACCCTTAGCCTACTAGGCGTTATATAATACCGTCTTAATCTTATAATCGAGGCAAACCTTAGGTCGGATTTTCCCGATTTTAAAGAAATCCTAAGCTAGGGCTATCTCTCTTCGGTATAGGATTTTAATAAGTACGTCTTTCTCTTAATCGGTTAGTTCCGTATCTAATAAACCTACTTTAATAGCGTTACGTTTTTCCGTTATTAATTTAATACCTCGGGGGTTACTAGCGAATCTTAGTATAATATTTTTATAAGGTCTATCGCGTTATAATACCTTTAGCGGTTCGTACTTCGACTTAACCTCTCTTATTACTTAATCCTTTTAATCGAGTATTCCTAGCGGTATCTAACCGTTTAACGGTACGTTATTTACGGGCTAAACTTTACGCGACTTAAGCTTATATATAGTATTAATTAAAAACGTACGTTTAGCTTAGTAAGTTAATTCCGAAATAAGGGCTAGGTTTCGCTTATATTATTTCGATTCTTACGTCGTATATCGAAGTACCTTCGTAACGGCTTTACTAAAGACGTAAAGGAATTCTTCGTCGCTTAATTTAACGATCGCTTTATTTCCCTTATCTAAACTAAGTTCGAAGGCCGACGAGTCCTTAGCTTCGGAGATAGGTATTACCTCTATATCGTTATTATAAAGGCGGGTATAATTAATTTTAGCTTAAAGGCTAACGTCGGTCTTTAGGTATTCGGTTAGGAACGCGTTTTTAGGCTTATATACGTTATTAAAGCGGCCTAGGGTATTAATAGCATCTAGTTTTCCTAATCGCCGAGTATAAGGCTTAGTAACGTATCGCTTTTTAAATTAATAACGAAAGGGATTATTATCCGGGCCGAGCTAAAGTTAACGGTTCCTATAAAGGTATTTCCGTCGAATTCGAGTTTTATACGGGACTAGAAAATAAAGTTTATACCAAATAATAAGAGGTAATTAACGAACTTATCTTTAACGACGTAGATCGGTAAGCGAAGGTAATAATCGGTAAGCTAGATAGGACCGTCGATTATTCTTATATATAGGGTCTCTATAGAGGATCTAAAACCTCGCTATGTCGCTTTAATACCGGTTATAGGAAAACGCTACTTCTTTATATAGCTTTCTACGATTATGCTAAATTACGCCTCTATATCGATTACCGTAAATACGAGAGCTTCGTTTCCGTTAGGTCCTACGTTAACTACTAGCTTAAGAAGAGGCCGGATATAGTTTTTAATATTCTTCGCGATAATAGAATTTACCGTTATTTTATTCGAAGGGTTAATAAACGAGGCGGTAGTTTACGGTACGCTAAGTATTTTAACGCTTTCTTTCCGATCCTTTTATACTTATTCCTTTATAATCTTAATAACCTTAGGCTAACCTTCGTTAATTTCTATAGCGCGTATCGTAAGGTACTTTACTACCTATTCCGAAAATCCGGGTATAAACTTAATTAAATCGTCCTACGAAACCTCGAAACGTTTCCTATTATTCTTATTAATCTTATTTAACTAAAACTCTTTTAGTAATTCGTTAATCGTCTTCGCCTTCTTAGCTAGGTCGTTCGTATTCGAAGTAGCGTTCTTACCGACTTTAGTCGGTTTACGTTTAGGCTATAACGATAGGACTTTTATATTCTCTTAATCGGATACTTCTCTTTCGATATATTCGCCGTTAGGACCTTTAGTTCGCTTAATTACGTTAACTTCGATTAGATTCGTTTTAATAATACCCTTATAATAGTAAATACCTTCGTCGTCGATAAAACCCTTGGTTTAATTATAACCTAAGATCCCCGTTTCGTATAATTCGTAGTTATATTTACGTTCGATTATTTAAATAACGTTAATTTCCGATATAATTCTTAGTATTTCTTCCTGCTTTAGTACTACTTCCTCGTTCTTAAAGTATTGTAAGTTAAGGGGTATAAGCTTTAGCTTTCCGGCTAGGTAGTAATATGCTATTCTACGTACCTACTTTAGAGATTCCTTACTTTAATATACGTAAAATAAGATATAATAAGCGATCGGTTCTCCTTTACGCTTAACTTAGGTAATAATCGATCTTAGGATTAACGTTAACTTTAGTTTATCTAGGTTTCCGTTCTCGAGGTAGTATAGTCGCTTATTACTTTTATAGTAGAACCGATTCTACGTTATATTTATTAATAGCGGATAGCGGCTATAGTTATAAAGCCGATCGAAAGTATTATAAAATTAATATTCGAATTCCTTATAATTATTCGTTTAGGTTAATAAAATCTTATTACGTATGCCTCGGTAGTTTAATATAGTATTACGTTTAGAGCTTATTAGGATCCTTCCGTTAGTTTATAGGTTATAAAGACTTAAGTTCCGAACCGCGTTTACTAAGAACGGGTTTTCTTATTAATATTATTAATCGGCGCCGTACGTATCCTTAGGGCTATAAGAGCTATTTTTTTAACGGTAGTTCTACGAAGTTATCTTTATTTCTAAAGCGTTAAATCGGTCGTAAAGGGCTTATATATTAGCTTCCTAACTAATACTTAGGTAGCCGTAAGAAGGTCTAAGCTACGAGGAAGGCGGTAGTAAAGATATCTAGAGGTTAAGAGTCGCTAATCGTTAAACTATTTATATTATAAGCTTTTCGGGCTTCTCGAAAGTTACCGTTTTTTACTATCGTCGTTCCTCGGCTTAGGTTTTATCGGTAATTTATATTATTATACGACGTTTCGTTTACTTATAAAACTAGGTATAAAAAGTCCGGTAGTCGATATCTCCGATCTTATTATAGTTATAGTCTCCCGTTTTATAGAACTTTATAATTAAGGATATCCGGAGTTTATCGATTAGGTATCTTACTTTTTAAAAAAGCTTTCCGTTATCGTTTACGAGCTTAGAAAGACGTTTATAGTTTATAAAATACGTAAAGATCGCCTTAGAATCGTTAATTACGTTACTTCGTTCTAGCTATACGAGTTTACATTTAACGTTAGCTTAGTTTAGTTTATCGGTAATCTTAAAACGGTACTTTAAGGCTATAACGATAACTCTTTAAATCGTTTAATCTTTCGTAACGTCGTTAATACGCTTCCTAATAGTTTTAATCGTAGTTTATTCGCCGATTTCCTTAATCTTATCGTCGTTACTTATACGGTAGCGGTTAAATAATCGATCTACCTTCTTTAGTTATTAAGTTACGTTATATTCGTTAAATTTAAGCCTAGGGTAATCGGTAGGGTTAAGGAATCTAATAACTAATGTAGTGGTGCGGTAGATCTAGGCTACGTAACCTTTTCGATATATATTTATATGGGTCGCGCACTCATATTTTCATTAGCCAGACTTAGACCTATGGACATCACGACCTACAGCTATTTACTCGTTTCTTGCCATGCCTTTCTAGCCATCCTCCTTTGCCCTTTTCTAGTCCCCTTTCCTAGCTACCGTTATTAGCTAGCCGATTAACCGATTATAGCTATTTATAGCTGTAATCTTAGTTAATCGGCACTAGGCCAGTTATTAGCAGTTAGGCAGTCCTTGTTTCGTGCCTCCGTCAGCGTACCTACGCTACTCCTGTTTAATAGCGACCACCTAGTAGCTCGTCCTCACCTCAGCCTTAGGAGTAACCTTTTGCGACCGTTTTTATAGTCATTAGGTTTAGGATTCGTCGATCAGGAGATTCCCTGTTTTTTCAGTTAATTAGGAGCTGTTTTCGTAGCTCCAGAGCCGTTTTCGTAGCTCCAGAGCCGTTTTCGTAGCTTTCGGATTAAGCCTTTTCAGGTCAGGATCAACGGGAGGGCAGACAACCATGGCGACCATCAATAACCACGCCCTCCCATCAACTTTTGATCAGCTTACCTGAAAGCTCGTTCGCCGATTAGTGGATCTATCTTATCCTCGTTTCTTAATTATCTCTTTTAAAGGAGCTATGCCCGTTTTCGTCTGGTTTTACCTCCGTCGTTTTTTAACAGTACCTAGATAGCCGTTTTTCTCAGTTAACCTAACTCCGTTACCGCTACCACCCCTTTTTACAATACGCGCTTAAAGGCATCCGTTCTTTACCGATCGATCTATTTCAACCGTAAGAGGCTTGCTATCTTAATCGCCCTTATTTTATTCCTTCCAGCTAGTTACGGTACCTAGGGAGGTTTCTCCTCCTTAACCGATAGGTGCTACGATGCCCTTAATTACCATACGAAGATACCGATAGACCTTATACCTACGAACCTAATCGGGGAACCTACCGATTAGCGCGAGAGACCCATATAAACGATACCGCGATATACGAATTAAATAGGATATTAAATAAGAAAGCCTAGAAATAGCTACAGGAAAAAAACGAGTTATAAGTTAATGCCCGGAGACCCCTCTTATCGCCCTTACCGATATATAGTTAGTAGGAAGAGCTAGAGCCCCTAAAACCACGTATAAGGGAGGGATCGAGGGTTAAGGGAAGCCCGGTAGATACTACCGGACGAATAACAGTCGAGAATAGCTAGAAACGAGTTACGGAAATAATCGGGTATGAATAGGATATATTAATTAGTTTATAGGATTAGGATTAATTAAAAAGGATCGGCAACAGCTATGAACGAGAAGGACGGGATTACGTTATATCGTATGGGATTATTTCTTTCGTTTCTTACGGGAGCTACGCTTATTTTACCTACCCGTTATAGTTCCTATTTTCCTAACGGATCCCTATTATTTCTTAATGGCCCTGATAGACCTGGCTCGCTCCTAGTTAATTAGGGTTAATTAGGAATAGATTGATTAGGTTAGTTTATAGTTATAGCTCCGCTAGCCTAGTTCTTATTATTAGATCTTTCCTATTTCCTATTAATCGTTAATTAAACTGGCTTAGCTCCTAGTTAGCAGCGATTAAATAGGTTTAGGATTAATTAGGATTAATTAGGCATAGTTAGGTACGGTTACAGTCACCTACCCCACCACCTACTTATTACTATTATAATCGTTCCTAGTTAACCTACCTAACTTATCCTATTGGCCTTTAATTGAACTAGCTAGCTTTTAGTTGATTAGGGTTAATCGGGATTAGGATTAGGTTAAATAGGAACGAGAGCTACCGTACCTATTACTATTAGGAGTTTAATTACTCCTTGCGGATTAATTGAACTAGGGAGGCTGTAGTAGTACGGTGGATCTAGGCCACGTAGCCTTTTCGATGTATATTTATATAGGTCGCGTACTTATATTTTCATTAGCTAGACTTAGACCTATAGACATTACGACCTATAGCTATTCACTCGTTTCTTGCCATGCCTTTCTAGCCATCCTCCTTTACCCTTTTCTAGTCCCCTTTCCCAGCTGCCGTTATTAGCTAGCCGATTAACCGATTATAGCTGTTTACAGCTATGATCTTGGTTGATCGGTACTGGGCCAGTTATTAGCAGTTAGGCAGTCCTTGTTTCGTGCCTCCGTCAGCGTGCCTACGCTGCTCCTGTTCACTAATATTACGATAATCGGGATAGCTACCGGTATATTTTAATTATTAAAGGCCCCGTTATTATTATTCTAAGATAATGCTATAGGAATTAGCGGGATAAGTATAGAGCCGCGGTTAAGGAATAGCTAAGTAAGAGTTTTATCGTCGTCCTCCTCCTCTTCGGGCGGATATAGGAACGGAAAGCTAGTATCGATTCTTAAGGTTTTTATTAATAGTTTAATTTTTATTACTTCGGGTCCTAATAGCGATTTATTCCGTTTCCTAGTTATAGATTCCGTTTAATTTAACGGTATAAGGTATAAAGTAGAAAGGGAGGTAGTAAGGGTTTTATTATCTAACATAGGGGTAAAGGTATAATAGCTATTATTTATATTCTAATATTTTTCCTTTAGTATAGGTATATTATTATTTATTATATTATTTCGATTAATAAGGTCCGGGTATTATACGAGCTTCTTTAATCGGCTAACGCCTAATTAAAGTACGATACGTATTTCCTAGACTAATAGTTTAATTATTATAAATAAATCGACGATAATTCCTCCTATTAAGGTTTAAAACTCCTAACGTATAACCTTCGTTAAGGTAATACGTATAAGAAATAAATCCCGAGTAAAGGATCGCGCTAAATACGATATCGGTTATAGCTATAGGCTAGTTTCGATTTAACGGGGGCTATTTAACGGTATTAGCGGTATTATCGCTAGGCGCCGTTTTACGCCTATGTTAGTACTTCTCGCTATACTAGTTATTAGTTAGTAATATAAGGCTAGCTTATATATAGGTATACTTATTAATTCGACTCTAGTTCCGTTTCCCTAATCCTTTATATCTACGTAGTTTTATTAATATTAATTCCTAGTTCTCTTTAAAACTATTAATTATTAGTAGCTATTAATTTATTAATCTTATTTATACTATTAATATAAATATCTATATTATATCGTATATTATATCGTCGAATCGTTACGCCTAGGTATCTTAAAATACCTTTAATATAATAAGTTATTAATATTTATATATTTAATTTATATCGATTAATAGGTTTAAAGGAAAAAAGAAGCTATCGTAAGGTCGGTTAAGGCATAATTATTATTAGCCTTTATCCGTCCTTAATATTAGTAAGGGAGTAGCGGGTCGTATAGGTTATCGTAATTTATGCTAAAGCGTTCGTACGTTTAATTTATATAATAAATAAATAATTATAAGGAGGCTGTTTTAATTACTATAAGCTTTATTTATTCGTACGAGATATATTATATTATTAGCGGTTCGGGGAAGCGGTTAATATCGAGGGCTAAGTATTATTCCTAGTAGCGGTAGTATTACGACGAAAGTTCTCTAAGTTTTACGGGTTCCTCCGTATAGTAAATAAATAACTATACGAAGGATATCTTAATCGGTATAAACGCGGTTTAGTCGTCGTATTATATCGTAATATCGATAACTTATTAGCGTTATAAGTATTAAAGGCTAGGTATTATTCTAATAATAATAATATCGTTATAAAAGTTCCCGGGCTTATACGTACCTTCCTATAGTAAATAAATAACTATAAGGCGGGATATTTTATTTAACGTAAAACGCGGACTACTTCGCGGGTTAAATAGCGGCGCCGACGGCGATCGGTATCCTTTAAATCTTAATAGCGTAATAAAAACTCCGTAGATTAAAGGTTAAGGGGTCGAAAAAGTTATAGGGTAGTCGTTACTAAGGAGGAGTAAAGCGTACGCGATATTAGAAACCCGGATATGTTTACTCGAAAGTATACTTTATCGAAGACTATAATACGTACGATAGTTTAAGACGGGTAAAATTAATATCGCTATACTAATCGAGAGATAAGGAATTTAATGTAGTTATCGTATCTTAGCTATGCCCCTTAGTCGTAGAGATATAGTAGTCGCTAGCCCGAAGGCATAAAAGGTAAGGAAAGAAAAGGGGCAAAACGTAAAAGTTACTTATTCGGCTATAGCGGTACGACGAAGTAACTTAAGCGCCTATAACTAAAATAAATATACTAATCGGAAAACGACGAATCTAATAATAAAAACGAATCTTTAATTAAGGTAAAAATAGTAAAGATAGCAATCTAACTAGGTAATAAACTAAATAATAAGCATAGTATGTCCCGCACTTACGGGAGCTATGGTTATTCTATATAGGCATAAGGCCTATCGTAGCGTGTTACGTAATGTATCAAGAGGGTATGTCTTACCGCACCACTACAGTAATCAGATTACGTAATTAAATCTCCGATTTTTCCGATTTTTTTCCGATTTTTTATGGCTTTTATTAAAATAAGCTTTTTGTATGTAAACCCCATACAAAATGCCTGGTCCGCGAAGGGGTGGTCCGTGAAGGGGTACCCTAACTTACTACATTGGGGTGGTAGGACTAGCCCTTGTAGGGTTTGCAATGTAGGTATATTTATATAGGTCGCCCACACATATTTTCTATATCATATACCTATATTATCGATCACACAGAGCCACACAGCCATACACTTTTTCGATCGTTGATCTCGCCATCGTTTTCCTCCTTGTTTTTGTTTCTTATTTCTCCTTGCTGCTGTTTACAGCTGGCTGATCATTAGCCACAGCTGTCACACTGCCGCTCCTGCTGTCGTTCCTATTGATCGGCACCTGGGCCCGCTGTTAGCAGCTGTGGCTCAATATACGACTCTTCCAACAGTCTGCCCACGCTGTTCCTCTTTATTAAATAGCTAAGTTAGATTTATATTTTTGCGACTTTTCCCCTTTTTTTATTAGAGGGAAAAACAGTTTGTAGGTATGTAAACCCATGTAAAAAACCCGGTCCGTGAAGGGGTGGCCCGTGAAAAGGGGCAGGTTAGTTAAAGCTACAAACCCCTGGCGGCGTCCTTTGCTTCGTTTAGTTCGTTCCGATAGGTAGTTAATTTGCCAATTGACTCTCGGTGCAAATTAGTTGCCTAACATTTGATCGACTCATATCCTTCTTTAAATATCACAGCAATATGAGAACTCGCTCTTTCTAATGGTTAATTCGGCTCAGCCACTGGGCTATGCACCTCTTGATGCTGCCCTGGTTCCGCGCCGATTTCGTCCAAGATTTGCGCGACTGTCTATAGAATTAATAATACCCCGAATGCAGCTGCAGCGTAGCATTAGGATGAGGTGCGAACAGCACTATACACAGCGTTAAACGTGTATACACGGCTGCGTCGGAAGGCAGATTCTCCTACGAGCTGGCGAGGCTGCATGGATTCGCACCAGAACCCACACTGCGCCCCGTCAAGCCAAGTTATTATATATCTAGGTATGAAGTCATTCTCGTAAGGAAAACCACAGGATCACCCGACACGTGGAGGCACAGGCTTCCCTCCATCTCCCGTCTTCTGCCCTTGGAAAAGGAATCTGCGGCTCAAGTCACATAAAGACCGTGGAGAGAGATTGCATGTGACGATAACGACAACGGCGTTGAATATGAAAGGGAGAGATAGGTATATTGCCGGGGGCGATATCAGTGAAAGGGAAGGCAGTATTCCTCGGCGCTGTGCGGTGAGATGAAGTCTCCTATTTCAGACAGCTATTACAGAAATAGTGAGGAGATTGGTGCGTTTAAGGATTCGGAAGGGTTACTGGTGGGTGTAGTCAGCCAGGTAGATGATATGTTACGTAGAAAGCTATAGTAACACGAGACCACAACCACTGATCGATTATAGGGTGTAGAAACATAGTATATAATCTAGGCACCCCTAATCACTCCACAAAATACGTCAACAAATCCTATGCGGTACGTCTCACTGGGTCCTAGGTCGGCTACGATCACAATTAACAAGAGACATGGCGGACAACTACATGTTTGGCAACACTCAACTCGACATAGTACACCGCGGAGGGTATAGAGGGAGGGCAAATGGTGAGGCTCAACACACCGACGTCTTTGACGATGAGTGCCGAAAGTTGCTGTTGCAGGGTCGGATTGATCGTATCGTCCACGGCGAAGAGAGAGAGGGCGGGAAGCCGGCGACTCTTGTTGTTTTTGGGTTCCGTTTCCATGGAATCAACAGGAATCGGAGATTCAGGGAGGCCATTATTACGATCTTATTCCAAGACGAGAAGAAGCGAGATGGCGCTGACCCCGCGCCCATCGCCCTCTGGCCCAATGGAAACTACACCTTAGGGCATAAGACGGAAATCGACAGAGAAACAACCAATACAATCGAAACCTGTGCAAGAGCCGGCGCAGTGGGCGGACCTGTTGGAGCAGAGATAGACGCTCTGTGGAAATGGGAGCGAAAAGAGGGACACAAGACAACATGCCGCGCGAGTATGACAGGGTCTATCATTCTCGACACAGCTGTACGGCAGAGTGGCGATAACAATGCCATTCGTCTGGCAATCACTGAAAACGAAAAAGAAAGATCCGGCCTTGTCACAGACTTACGTGTCGCCGTTCTCCTGGAGCGGAAGAACGACACGGACAGGTTCACGGCCTCGATTAGGGTCAACGCCAGAGCCGACTTGCTCTACAATGCTATCCACAGGATGCGGGCCTTGCTTGGCCGGGCACCTCCAAACGACGCCGTAATTTTCCAGCCAGGGCTGCCGCCCTACCTGCGGCCCCCGACGCTCACACCTTCCATGGAAGCGAAACTAGCGGTACACGTGGATGCAGCAAATCTGAACCCGGAGACTCTCAACGAGCTGGGTTCCGCAGTGGCAACCACGGTTCTAACTACGACGGTCACCGAGTAGCGTCCCCGTGTCTGTCGTTGAGATGTATGGGGTGGGCCTTTATCGCTTGTTGTTCGAATTATGAATGTTAATAGTTTGCTATTGCACGGCTTCGACGTGGTGTTTTGTTTTAGCTGCTTTCATTGGAAATAGAACCATCGTTTTTCTACAATCGTAGCCCATCGAGGACAGTCAAGGCTCCCAGCATGAGGTCGATAGTCTGCAGCTAAGACGCCCATTCTATGTTCGACCGTAAAGTGATTATGCGGGGGGGTACCTACATCCAATGGCTCACGGTATGTAATCACAAGATGACTGCATGCCGTGACAATATGCGATTTACCGGCCCTGTGTGGCTGATGCATGCCTGATCACATTGAAAATTCAACAGTCTTAGAAGTAAATCCGCGACGACGACGTAGATCGTTCCATATTTTGATGTTGGCAGGCCCTCTTTACTGATGGCTAACACTGTCACGTATGCTTGCAATATACCGAAGGATAGGAGTCGGCTTCACAGTGGCTCTGGTGGAGATCAAAGGGAGAGGGTGTATTACGGGCAGAAGTTCCCAGTCGACGGTGTGAAGGGAAAACCCCTTCACTATAAGATCAGTAGGGACTTGCCTATGCCATCGCAGGCTGTTAGCACATGTACTATTACACTACGCGTAGTAGAGACTCTGCAGTGAGTTTAATCGTACCACGTAATATAATAGTCCTACCGCCCACTGCCCTGCTGGTACCGAATAGAAGATAGTGTTCTTTTCACCGGGAAGAACGAAACTATTGGTGAAAGGAAAATAGGGGGCCGGAGTGGTGTGGGGGGAGGAGGAGGAGGGGGGACTGGAACGTGATCATACCTATGTATCATAGGCGGGTAGAAACGAGGACGGAGATGAAACGACATACGGAGATAAGCCTACACGATCTTAAATGTTTTCTTCTCTTGTCTCCGGTGTCCCTCTCAGGGCCTTGGGTACCTTTACCACAGCGCGTAATGCAGCGGGTACGATTGTAGAACGCCGCTCAGTAGGCGATACACGATCTGTACTACCTTAGGTACCAAGGTCGATGCTACGGTGATAACATCTACCCAACACTGGCACATGTATCAATATAAACGGCGGCGCGTCTAGGAGCACTTGAACCTTGATAGGGGCCTATCGCATTCTTCCAGGCCTCATGACCAGGGACACGACGTAACTATGCCCGGGGAATGTAACGGTTCCAAAGTGCCGAAGGAAAAAGCGAAGTTGCTGAGATCTATAACAGCGCTGTGGACTGGCTTCGAGAGCCTCCATTGGTAAGTAGGAGAGGCGATGCCAGGATTCCTAACGGCCGCGGGACCCTGGAAGCACAGCACGAAATTAAAGTGCGATCTACGGGTGCTTCAAAGTCGCATTCTTCGGTATGCCACCTCCAAGTCGTCGCCTTTCGGATACCGTGACACTGCGAGCCGTATGAAGGGGTTTTGGGGTGCCTGAGATTGTTTCTCGGACGTGAGCTGGTATTGGGTCTGTAGGACTTATTTTTGGATATGCTGACAACAGCCGAAAGGAGGTGAATGCTCCCGAGGTGGTCTAAAAACTGTTGGGTTCCCAACAAGGCCCTCTATCTGCGCCCTGTCTCTGTTTCAAGATGAAGAAAGGAACACGAGGCAGACACAATGACGGCCGCAGGGCTGAACTGGCATGCAATGTCCGTTAATGAGTTATTAGTAGATGATTCGTGACTCTGGGGAATAGTTTTATATATCTCATTACTCCTCTTAGCTAGGCTTAGTGAGATGTGAAGCCGAAACCCCTAGTTCTATAGATGACTCACTTTGTCATGCTGGAAGCTGCTACAGTCGAACGAGACACCTTCGGCATGATAACCCGTTCCCCCTTAGGTCAATACCGAGACAGCGATAATGAGTCGAGCCAAGAAGACGGGGAGAAAGCATGCAGCAAAGGTAACGAGAAAGCAGGGTCAAGGGACCAGCCATCACTTTCCTCCACTTGCGTACAGAGGAAGCTGTAGGCAGCAGTTGCTCTCCCGGAACCGGATGAAAAGGCTACATATTCTGATCCTGCTGCAGAGCCAGCAGCCTTCCAAGCCGTGAAACCAGAGCGAGAACAAGGCGCCAACACAGCTTCAAGTATGACCTGATTTGTCATCTCACGAGCTCACGCATCCTCCCCAGCCCGGGGCAAAGCGGCAGTGCAACTCTCTTCCGTTAAGATGGCTCCTGCAGGTTGCATCGAGGCTGTACAGATACTGCTCCGGATGCTGGAAACCCCGGGGAGGGTCAGCCCCAAAGGGTGAAGCTATTAGCCAAGCAACGCGCTGGACTAGAGGTAAGTGGCCATGCCGGAAAACCAGCCATCCACTAAAGTGCAGATTCAAACTGCCTTTCCATAAAGATAGACCAGGTTCGAGAATGAGGTGATACCATTGAAAATCGCTATGATCTGTCATAAGCCAGAGATAACCGTGATAATGGTCACACATGTATACTACCGCCTTGTGGGCGTCATGAACGGCGAAAGATCGAGGAAATAATACCGCTCTGCAATACGCTGCCGAATTTGGTTCGCGATAGTCTAATATTACCCCTTGTCTTCGGAACCCACGTTTCCTAATGGCGATGGGACTCGAGGACTGGGACATCTATCGTCAGCCACCACCAGCAAATGCCCCCAAATAATTCGTTCTCTTTTATGATATGAAGCGTCAATATTCAAGACAGCGAGAGCCAGCCCACCCTATCACCCCTCAACATCACAGTGCGACGAACCGGAACCACGACATCATTGCCACGCTGCTCAGAGATGACGCCAACATCGACGACTTACCTAGTACGTGCGAAATACCGTTTAATATGACGGCAAGTAGAGCACATGCGAAGACAATCCAACCGCCCTCTCGTGAAAGGCAAGCCTTGATGCTCTCCTGCTGACCCGTCCGCCTACGCTACATATAGCAGTTGAGAACGATAACCTAGTGTCAACACCCCGAACCCCCGCTTTACTAGATCACGGAGCTGATCTTGGTCTTCTAGATGGAAAGGCCAACCCTTTCACAAACAATAATGTCTTTTATTCCTCATACGGCGGAGTGGCTGTTCGGCAAGTGCGGCGGCTAATACAGGATGGGTCAACGGCCCGCGCTCCTCGGAAAAATATGATGGGCCGATGCCCTTACAAACGTTCAAGACAATCCTGACATGGCTAGCCTATACCGAGAGGGCGCGAGGGGCATGAAGGCCGACGGGATAATCGAAAGTTTTGTGCCGAAAGAGCTCCGACTCCTGTATGAGCATCCTAACCGGAGCCCCACAAGCCCCAAAACACGACTACGGAATAGTTGGGAGGACGAATAGGTGTCAGTGGCCTCTCTCCCCGTCAAGGTCGGGGCTGATACCTTTAAGAGACCGCAAGCTGGGGTTAAATACTATTTTGAATTGGCCATCGTATCTGTCCGCAGCCACTACAGGAGTGCAAAGAGGTAGACGCTCAAACGCTTCTTTAGCATGGCTGGCATGAGGTTAGTTCCACGGCCAAATGGGTCTACTATATCAAGACACGAGAGGCTGTCGGGGATGATGTCGCCAACGTGGCCCCACCCTGCCTTCAACGACAGATCTCTCTTCAGATAACATTTAAAGAACAGCAGGTTTCGTTCGTATGTGAGCTTCGAAACCTCAGTCTCTCTTAGCTTGCCTGACTCATTACTAATCTAATAGTATATCTTTCGTCTTTCCAGGACGAATCCGCAAGGATCGGCCTTAGGGCCGTTACCAACTGAAGGCGAGAGGCTTACCTATCTCAAGATCACGGTATTGGCCCCGAACACTTGCGCCGTAGACCTAGAGTCTGGTCATCTCATACTCGTCATAGAACTCCACGGCGAGTTCCGCGACGAGACACTAGCCCGGGCGGGTTAGAACCGATGGTTCGCCGGCTACCGTGGCAAGAATGATGTCGTCTTCGAAGGGCTAGGTACGGGTAAGGAAAATCCGTGCTGAGCATGTGTATATTCAGGGCTAACTCTAACGTAGGCGATGGTATCAGCTCTAATAGCCAAGAGTATTGCTGGACCCTTGACGGGAATATTGTTGGCACGTCTTATCGACCCCTACGCACTCCTGAAAGCGCCACCCTGCCTCGTTATGGGCATCAACAGGCCGGGAACAAGGGCGAGGCGATGTGTAGGATGTGGTCGCCGAATCTCTCAAGAAAGCCATGGGAATAACCCACGACATTGATCATCGCTCTGTAGACGCGGCTCTGGGGATGAGATTTGTGTGTCAGGCAGCTACTTGTCATGTATCTACGTAATTAATATTAACACCCATTTCTCAGCGCGATGCATGTCAGATCGTGGCTTTTCCACAGACCAGGACGCCGAGTCCTACGAGGGTGACATAACTGCATATATTTATGGCCCCCAGGGTATTGAAGAGTACCGGCGGCAAGCTTGGCAGAGTGAATACCTATAATACATGCGGTAGGGCTATGTTGCCATGGAAAGAGTTATTACATCAGCCCAGGCCCGAGCCTACCGACGCCAAAGCAACGCGACGTTGCCTATAGAAGGTCTGGGCCTGTCAGAAGAGGCGGGGTTGATCGAGGCTATGATGATGAGGCGCTTAATACTGCGTCCCAATAATTAATACATACCAGGTGTCGTGAGTTTTCAGCCCTCACAATACTCCCCTTTTTCCATTTGCGTACAGATTACCATCGTAGCTTCGCCTAATCATCAGTTAACTTTACGTATTTGCAACTATCACACTGCAACATCATGTCTTCATACTCCTAATGAGGAAGATGCCAAGGTGCACTCTTGACCCTTTTTAAGCGAACTGACCCCGTCGACCTGCAGGAGATCGGCATCAAGTTGAATACCGGCATTTTGTGAATAGCATAGTGTGTAGGCATGCTTATATCTGAATTTATACCTATTACACGTTTCCGGCATTCATTCAGCCCCGATATTGACCAACGTCACCGACATGGGACCTAAGATCGCCATTCTAGGACTCGTGATGATGAGCCGGCTGGGGCCTATCTGACTTCAGCTGCCTTCGCTGCATAGGTTCCTGATGATCGTCAGGACCTCTTCCTCCTACGAGCCCTTCTGTGGGGATTCACGACCAGGGACGCCGGAGACCTAGCTCGATACACGCTGGAATATTCTGGTAGTGCTCTCCCCCCGTGCCGCAAGACGCGAAACCGTCCTCACCGGCATCAAAGCGGCAAATAATATCGACTTGTTGACATGAAAAAGCTTACCATTTTGGGCAGACAGACCGGCAAGAATGAGCTGAAACTCATGTTGGGCCGACATGATGTGTGCAGTGCGAGCTCTCAACTCGACAGAAGCGTCCAGGCAACGAGTCTCGGCCTACGGGAAGAAACGCGTATAAATATGCCAGGCACTCCCGCGTTCCACTGGGATTCACGATGACAAGTTTCGTAGTGCTCAGACCAGCCATCACTTAAGCTTCGGCCCATCGTACTATCCCACAATGCCTCGCCTTCAGAGTTCCCTCTTCGCCACTGCAACGCTCGTTGCAACCGCGCTCTCCAGTCCTACTCCTGTCATGCGCAGGAGTGAGCCTAGCACCATCACGCTCACGGAGGCCCCTCTTATCACCGAGGTGGTGCCTTATTTCACCGAAACCGAGACCACCATCCAGAATCCAGGGACTTACACTCTCGGGGTCGGCTGCCTCAGTATCCTCGGCGTGGAATGCTTGGTTGAAGTCAAAGACATCCCGGCGCCGACCGTGGTCACCCTCACCGGCGTCGGAACGAGGACGACAACGTATACGCCGTCTACGTCCACCACGTTCACGTCGACGACGTACGATGCGGGATGCGATTGCCTACTCTCCAAGGTGTTCTGCTGGCTTCCCCATCCGACTCACCCCACCGTGACCTCTACGACAACGCCGGCACCCGTGACCCCGACTGTTACGACGACCTCGGTCACCGTCACCGAGACTGCCACCGCGTCGTGCTCCTCGGTGCCGGCCCCGACCCCGACCCTGTCTTGCGACGAATACGGGTATCTCATCCAGGTCGCGACCCTGTATCGCGTCGATCTGGTGACGGGCGAGTTCACGACGGTGCGGCAGAGCGTGGGCGACGGGTCGTCGATCAACGCGATCGCGTACAACACGCGCGACAACTTCCTGTACGCGCGGCAGGGCGCGGCCAACCGCATCCTGCGCATCTCGTCGGACGGGTCCTCGGAGGTGATCGGGCGGCTGCCGGACTCGAGCTCGTACAACGTCGGCGACATCGACTCGAGCGGGTACTACTGGTACGGGAGGGCCGGGCAGAACTGGCACCAGCTGGACCTGATCCCGGGGTCGCCGACGTACGGGACGCTGGTGGCCAACGGGACGACGGACAACCTCGGGCTCGGCATCGCTGACTGGGCGTACATCCCCGTGGCGGGGCCGTACCTGTGGGCGGCGACGACGAGCTCTCGGGCGGGCGAGACGACGCTGTCGCGCTTCCGCCTCGAGAGCAAGACCTGGGAGGTCGTGTCGCGCCACCCCGGCATGGGCAACCGCGGCTGGGGCGCCGTGTACGGCATGAACAACGGCACGCTCTTCGCGTCGGACAACCTCAGCGGCCAGATCTGGGCCTTCCCCGTCCTCCCCGGCGGCGGCAGCCCCTACCTCGCCTCGAACGGCCCGCGGTCCGGCCAGAACGACGGCGCCCGCTGCGTCTTCAACCTGCTGACCAACTAGGCCAGGGCCGCGCGTGGCCCCGGCGGAGGACGGGATCGACGGCGTGTTGGGAGTGGGAGGGGCTCCGGCCAATAGCGACTAAACTTCTGCGCCTGCTGAATAGCTAGCGTTAGCTGCAGCGGAGACGAATATTAATCAAGATGTGAATGGATTAGGATTGATGGGCAAGGCAACGGGTGCGTATGGCCGAGATTGGCGGAGGTAGCGGACGTTGTAATAGTTGGTTTCTTGTTAGCTTGGGCTTTTATTACGAAATATTAAGAAGAGGTCATTCTGAAAAGAGCGACTGATAAGTGAATGTCCTATTATCGCATTATTGTCGCATGTCCCTAGGGGGGTCACCTCTTAGACTGCCTCCCTACTACTGATGTTTCGATGGGAAGAGCCGAGGAGGAAGAATTCTCTTGCTGTGAACTACACGTAAAGGTTTTTTAATTGAGTGAAGGTAGGCGTGAGTAGTGAGCGATAAAATATGGTGATGCTGAGATTGATCGTAAGCAATGCTGGATTCTCCTACCCGGGAGATGCCTGGTCGCGAGACAGAACAATCGAGTCCACATGGCCCAAACCCTGGAGAACCAGACTCTATAGGGCAATCAGAAGAGGGACAGGTCAATGCATCTGGATAAAGAGACGCAGCCACGGCCTTCTGGTGATGTCGACCACGATGACAGTTTAGAGTCACCAAAGGAAAATGAGTAAAATCTTCCTATCCCGACCATTCACGTAAGCAAGGAGGGGTTGGCTAGATAGGTACCTACGTCATTCCGCTCCCCTCAATGCAATTCATTTCCCCGCTGTCAACCCCTCCAAAAACCCCTCCAAACCCCCTGATCGACCCCTGGACCCGGACCGACAGCTAGCTCTTATTACTTATATCCTACCTTATCCGATTGGTGCTCGCTCAAAAGGGCCAACTACCTAAATAAAAACAAATTCACTCATTGATTCTGTCTGAATTTCTAGGGTGAACCCTCGATCTTAAGTCAACGTCTTGCAACCTGGTGATCACTCCATTTTGCGACCTCGTGGTTAACCTTGCCCCGACCTCCCTCATCATCCCGACGGTCGATACAAGTCCTCGATATCGTCGATTCGGAATAGGTCGTGATGTTATCCGGCGAGACGGTGTTCGAGCGTTAGAACACTGCTCATCGGCGTATTTTCAGGAGAGTTGGCCGTGGCTTATGTAGGTATTTATCTTCGGAGAGTGTTTGTAGTACGAAGGTAAGTATGGCTCGTCCGAAGGAGCGAGCACACTCTATGGGCTGTCTGCAGGGCAATTTCGCCTAGTCACGGCCTGGCGCCCGCCATGAGGGGCTATACCCCGACCTAATAAGCTCGTATTTGACGGTTTAACCCAGTCCAGCCGGTTAAGAAATCCCCAGCGGTAACAGAAGCAAAGGGGTAGCCGAGTGTATTACACGGCGGCGTCTACGGCAGACCTGAGCCCAGACCTCGTTGTGACTTCCTCTTAGCCGGGCCTCGTAATATAGGACAGCCCGTGGCCTCGCCGGACACTTGCGGATTAGGTAGGCGAGATCCCAGCCCGGGCATCTCCTATGTCCAAGCTTCCGGTTAATTTAGGGCTTATTAGGGGAGGCGTCACATTTTGTGAATGGTGGGAACGACTGATCTGAGGGCTAAGATGCCAGTTTGACCAAGGATGTTTCAGGTAGAGGATTAATAATTAATAACGTCTCTCTCACTCATCGCCTCGCCATCTCCCCTTGCTGCCACATCCTCATCGCAGATATTGCGGCCATGGTCGCCCAGCGCTCACCCAGAACGCCACTGGCTCCTGAACCTAAGAATCGAAATTTCATGAGCTCACTCGGTCCCGGACGAAGACCTCTCACGTCCGCCCACACGGCAACGCTGTATTGGCAGTAAACATTAGCCGGTCTGGAAATGCCCCCTTTCTATGGAACGTACGCATCAGAAAGGGCGACGATACGTAAGTCGTCACTCGCTAGGCATGCATGCATAAGCCCGCTTGGAGCAGCACCGCCCCTAAGTCGCATATTTGGGGGAAAGAAGAGGGAAAGGCTTAGGTATAGAAAAACATATATACTCACATCTCCTTCCCATCGCTCGAGAACTCCCCACCACTTAGAAAAGCCCAGTCGTCGCTCCTGATACCGGGCGGCGGGTCGGGCGAGGTCCGGATGAGTTTCCACCCCACCGGCGCGGCGTCGAGCGACGCGACAGCCGAGCCGGCGCTATGCCGCCACTCGAAGGTCTCGCGCCGCAGCCATCCAGAGCGGCTAGGATCGGCGGTGCCGACGTCGGCGTCGAACGCGTACGAGATGTGAGGCCAGCTAATCACGGTGCGCAGCGGCTCCTCGGGCGCGACGCCGCTACCAGCGCCGGGTAGCAAGAGCACGGAGTGGACGCCGCCGGCGAGCGTCTTGTGCGGGCCCCCGCGCGCGAGGGGCGGGGCGTCGCGACCGGGCCCGTCGTGCAGCGTCAGGTGCGGCTGCCGCCCGGCGGCGTCCGGCGCGTGCGATGTTACGGCGAAGACGGCCCGCGACGGGTCGCCGTCGGCCGCGATGTAGTACTCGTCCCTCGCGCCGCCGCGCCGCCGCAGCGTCCAGAACGCGGGGAACTTCTGCGGGCCCGCGGCGGCGGCCGCCGGCGGTGACGGGAAAGACGTGCGCCGCGGGGCCTGTTGAGGTCGCGGCGGGAGCGCCGGCGGCAGGTCCGGCGCGACGCTCAGCCTCCCGGCTGGTTCTGGCTCGGGATAGCGGCTATACGGCGGCGGCGCGTCGTCTTCTAGGCCCATGATGGTAATGCTGCCGTATGTTTTGCGCCAGAGCAACGCTCCAGTGTTGGTACGGGTGCGAGGTTGCAAACTCCTTGATACCGGAAAGATTCCTTTGAGGACTGCCGTTGGTGGCTTGCCATGACCCACTTCCAAGAGACTTAGGCCACACCGAAGTAGCCGAGATGACCGTGGGAACACATGACAATGCTTACAGAGGAGATGAGAAATAGAGAGCGGTATGTGGTCAATATACCTGCGAATGAGAAAATATATGCCAATTTGTTCTCCCCTCAGCCCTTATTGGTGGCTTGAGCACGTAACAACCATCCCTCCATTCGTCCCCGGTTCACGTAGGTATGAGCCACCCGTGACCTGCTGTGACGCGCGTCCACCATCTGGAATCCGCCCCCAACATCATGTGACCATCGTGACGATTAGGTAATACGAGCCGGGGTTAAGAGTTCTCGTTGTATACCTATATAGTAAGGTTGGCACACCCAGGAAACAACACTCACAACTTCGTCAACGGTCATCGTCCGAGCACGTACCTTTTCAAACGCCTCAACGGCATACCTCACTCACAGTTGTTGAAATGGCGTTGTAGACATGCCCTCCGCCGTGTCGTAATACCTATTACATACCTACCTGCTACCGAGGTACATCGTATCGTCACTATTGACGGGCTGCCTTCAGTTGGAGGAGCTATGGAGGTCGGTACCTATGTCTCGCCCAGGAGCACGGGCGTAAGTGCCCCACCTGTCCTTGTATATGAGAGAGTGATAAGAGAGCGAGAAAGATAAGAGGGAGTTGATAAATGTAATAAGAACGGGAACGGCTAATGACACCGAGGGGTGGATGTAGTCTGGCGACACCCCTTACGGTGTATGAGTAAATATACGGGCACCGGAAGTCGACACGGCCGATCCTGCACCCGAGACCCGCGCTCCCCAGCACGATCGCCGCCGTATGCGTAGCCGCTGGTGACGGTGCGGCGGCACGGAGCGGCCGAGGAGCTCTTCGTTGGCAGCGCGGCCGGGCGCCTCAGGAACGGCGCCCCCCCCGCCGCCGGGCTGTAGCGCACGCTTGATGCTAAGAGCCAAATCTGCCCGTCCGACCAGACGGACACTTTGCTGACCGCGATGCGCTCGCACACAACCGCATTCTCTAACAATGGGCCGGCTCGCCCGTGCCGCACTACTGGGCCGGCGTCTCGCTGGGTAGAAGATGGCCCCGTGGCCCTCCACCACGTCAGAGTAGGACCGGCCACACCACCACAATCTGGATCGCGGCGTAAATTATCCACCTATCAAACGCCCGACGGCTGAGAGCAGCGAAGGCGATTACACCCAGATTTGTAAGTGGTAGCCGCCTCCTGATTCTCTATGTTGTCATCTTCAAACTCGAGAGCCTCTCTTGCCCTCTCGTGGCCCAGAACAGCCGCGCTTCCCTCCGCCCCGGATTCTATCTGCTGGCCTTGGCTGTATTAAGCCGGGCATCGTGTTCGAGACTCTGTCCCCCCTCGCGTAGTAGGGGCTCGCTGCAACGCCCTCTGCTCGCAACAAGGAGTGTCTGCTGCCGAGGTCGCATCGCGCTGTCACGGATCGCTCTGCAAGTTGTGAGGGTATCTCCGAGACCTCTCTTCATTCAGCAGGGAATGGCAAGACACTCGGAGGCATCCTGCGGTTTCTGCGTCACATGTTAATATAACATGATGATCCCGCGTACGGTCGGTTGGGATAGGGCTTATAGTTCGGCCCCATTATACCTGGGGAAGTATTGTTAATGGGCAGATTACAGATCAGTAAGTAGGTATTTATCCGCACTCCCCTGAGACACGCTGTCATTTGCGGAAGCATGTCTACATACAGCTGAATGATGACACCTAGCCAAGATCCTTGGTATTGGACGTCAGAATTACTCGTCGTGTTGTGAAATATCAGCGGCGCTTTGTACCTATAATACAGGTGTTCAGCTGAATATTGCTCAACATTTACCTACTCAAATTGCTTCCTAGGATGTCCCCAGTTTCAGGCGTCCCGCCTGCTAGTATTATGATCCGGGTTCGCGGGAACGAGCGTACGGAACGAGCCTATTTCCCGGCCTGATATCACGTCTTTTCATTTCGTGTTGACTTGCTTAGCCCCCACATTAGAACGGGCAGAGCAGCTGAGGATATATCCAGTAGGAAGGGCCACCGAATAGGCTAATACCAACAAATTTCCGAGCCCGTGGACATTGATTGATTAAGAAACGCGTGGCAGATCCAGCCGTCAGGTTGACGTGCAGAATAAAAATAGCCGTAACCAAGAGGCACACTTGGCTTTAGAAGTGAAGCCGGGGAAGAGGGTCGAAATAAGAGGTTCTGATTTGTGACAGTTAAAAGGACATGCTCTTATCTGGGTCCGAAGTGGAACGAGAGAAAACCGGCGATAATTCCCCAGTAGAATGGTTGGTTGGCACTGGCGGATAGTTCCGTGGAGTATTTTTTTTCCGCCACTGATGGCTAACGACGAGGACAGCCACCCCGCGTGACTCTATTACCTACGTGCCGGCGACCAACGTGCACCCCCTTACCATAGCCAGACGCGGAGTGCAGAGAAGAGAGAAAAGAGGAGATCTGCCCAGGTGCGGTGGGGCGGCTGGGCAGTCTGAGAAACTCGAGATGAGATGTCGACTTGAGGTTGCTTCTTCTTCTTGTTTCGGCACGAGGTTTAGCAGTGACTTGCAAGTTACGGCAGAGGCCGGACCGCCATCCGAGAGACAGAGCGCTAAGACGAGGTTAGGCGGTTTACGACACAAAACCAGAGAGAGAGAGAGAGAGAGACAGGGCCCGGTGCGGTGCGGTGATCCGTTGACGATATTCTACGGCACGGCAATACGCAGACAGGGATCGCGGCCAATTACAACCTGACCTGGATAGGAAAGACGGCAGTTTGATTGGCCCAGAGCCTCATTTCCTATTTATACGGGCTCGAGGGAGGATTTTCCCGGCGTATGTGGATGGATTTATTTGGTACCGACTTACACGGCGCAGAGGAAGCGTTATAGCCTGGGTTGGAACCATCGATCATAGCCGTTTTAAGCGGAGCCGTCCAGGAGATATGCTACCCTGCCATAGAGTCACCCTGCTGTGGCATCACCCTGCCAGCTCGTGAGCCTGTCCCGGGTCTGTAGGAAATCACAAAACGACAGTGCGTGCTTTATACGACGAGCTTCGACAGGAATAAACAAGTTTATCTAGCCATAGCCTATCAGTGCGCAGTGGGGCAGAAGAACAACTCGATTCCTTCGCCGCTCGCACGCACCACATCTACTCACCCAACCTGCATGCCTCCAAACGAGACATACATGATAGCCTCTGGGTAGGGAGACGGAGAAATAACATGGGGGGGAGAGCGTGCATCGAGGTAACTGGGGGTGGTGAAGGCCCGAGTGGAAAGAAAAGCTTAGGTGTCCTAGGCGTGGGGTTCCTCATTGCGCCCCGGAAACCCCGCGGTAGCGAGCGAGGTGCCCTGGAAGAGCCCTGAAAGAGGTCCCTAACGGCGAAGGGAGCCAATGGAATACAGCGGCTCCGCAGCGGTATAGAGACACCCCGGAGTCCTGGACCAGGGCCAGGCGGGACCCTGCAATTCGGCGAAATATTTCGGCTGGGACTCCCCGCGCCCAGTAGCATCCGGGGCCAGCCTAGGGCTAACTCCTAAAAGCTGTCTCTTCCCTCCTTCGTCTGCGCAACTCTTATCCTCCCCCGTCTCACCAGCTTCCCCGTCGACACCCGCCTCGAACATTAGCTGGAGAATTTCCTGCTCGAGTGGCTGGGACAATTAACCACATCAGCTGCTACCAATCCCGCCTTGTCTCCTCTCTGTGCCCTTGGCTAATTCTTCCGGCGCCTGGGTCAGGTCGAGCTCGGGTCGCCGCACCGCGACGCATTGTGGCCCTTCGCCTCTCTCCGTCTCTCGCTCAGCTCGCGACTTCGCCAACTCGTCTCTCGAGCGCCGCTCTGCCGAACACCGCCGATTCCTGCCCCGGCGAACCCAGATCTTGCACAGCCGTTGATGGCCTCCGCGAAGTAGACTCCTCCCGGTGCTGCCGATGCGCTGCCGCCCCTCGTCATCGCCGTACGATAGACGCCCCGACCAGACGCACTTTCGACCGGCTCCCCCCCTATCAAGGCTCCAACCCTAGCACTCCCCGGTGTCGATGGTGACGCGTCTGCCATGAGGCGCGCTGCGCTCGAGAGTTCCGATATCCGACAGTTTATAGCGGTTTGAGCCGGAGGGAATACCGGGCGTGTTAGTCCTCTTCTTCAACTATGATGACGGCGGTTCAGCAGATACAGCCGGCCCCTACCTCAGCCCGGCCGCTCGGCAGCAATGGCGTACCCTTATCGATGACGACGACGACTACGGCGGCAGACGTGAATATACACCGGCACACTCGATCGTGCGTGAACGGGACGAAGGCCTGCACCGGGCTGCAGACCGGCGACGCGCGGACGGTTGTCATCATCTACGGCTCCGGACAGGAGAAGATAGTGTCGCTCTTCGCCGACGTCCTGGGGAAACCCCATCGGATGGCTGACAGCTTCCAGGGCATAACATCGGCGGAACAGGAATTAGTGCTGGGGATACCGTTGAAGAGCGCAAAGATGGACATCGCCTCGCGCAACCGGGATGCCGTCGTGGCGATCAACGCCCATTGCGTGAACCTAGGGATGCCGCCCGACGTCTACATATCGGCGCAGTGCGATTACGAGTTTTTGTATCCCGAAACGTCCTTCTCCCGCCGCGACCTTGCTAGGTTCATCTCCTTTACCCTCGGTCAGATCAACCACCACGAGACTCTCATAGCGAAACCGCGAACCTACATCATCTCGACGACGTTTCCCGACGTCCGGGCCGCTCTCCCGAATATAGATATCCTTGCTGTCGGTGCTGATGCCGTAGAATTACGTATCGATCTGCTCAAGGAGCCCCTAACCGACGGCACTTTTGCGCCGATACCCAGCCTTAGCTACGTGGGCGAGCAGGTAATGCTGCTCCGCCATGGGACCGAACTACCGATTATCGCCACGACGAGGTGCGCGAGCGAGAACGGGCGCTTCCCCATGGACGATCCGAATCTATTCTACGAGTACCTCTCCCGAGCGATCCAGTGGGGCGTCGAATATATCGATGTCGAACTTTGGCTACCCGAGCACATCCGTCGAAAGCTGCACGAGAAACGCGGGAACAGTCGCATTATGTCTGCCTTCCACGACTTCTCTGGCACCTTCAAGTGGCCTTCACCGCAAGCCGAGGCCGTTTTTCTCGAGTCTCGAAGATACGCCGACATCGTGAAGATGATAGCGATCACGACCGAGCACAAGGAGAACTTCGAATTGGAATACTTCCGCTCCAGGATTCGAAGCGAATACCCAGACGCACCCCCTATATCCGCCGTTAACATGGGCGAGGCCGGCCAATTCTCGCGAGCCCTCAACACGTTTTTCACGCCGATCACCCACCCGCTTCTCCCGATCATCGCCGCGCCAGGGCAAATGAGCGCTGCCGAGATCAACGCTGCTCTGTCACTGCTCGGGCAGCTCCCGAAGAAGAGTATCTACGGAATCACGAGCCCATTTTCTCGCACCACGACGCCCTACGCCCCTTTTTACGAGAAATGCTTCAACGAGCTCGGATTGCCGCACCACTTCGCCGTTGTCGAGAGGCAACGCAAAGGTCCCGACTGCGTAGAAGCGCTGTGCGACCAAAGATCATTTGGCGGAGCGTATCTCAACCCGCCCGTATCGCTAACCAGTCTCTTGCACAATAGCTCCTTCTTCGCGAGGCTCAACAACGGGTCTGGCCCGATACTTACCGAGGCGGTTCGCGTAATCGGCATGGTGGATGCCATCGTTGTTCAACCTGGATCGTCGTCGTCGTCGTCGTCGTCGTCTTCAGCACCTCATACGACTAGCTCGAGCCCTAGCCAACATGTGGACGGGCCTATCGGTTCCGGAATCCGTAAAGGCAGCGGACTGCCGCTAGGCTCCTCGCTGATTTTCGACAACGCAAGTTGGCGCGGCATAGTTAGCACCTTGACCCGCGACCTGGCGCCCTCAGCCTACTCTGGGCGTGCGGCCGTCGTTTTGGCTACAAACGCGGACGATGCGGCGTCAGCGATGTACGCGTTGAAGGCGCTCCGCATCGGCAAGGTGTACACCGTGGGCTTCAAGACGCCGCCGAGCCTGGCCCGCGGCCTCGAAGTCGAGCCCTTCAACAGCCTAGAGAGCTTGCAGCGAGCTAGGATGGTGCGCGACAAGGCTAGCCCGTTCGTGATAATCTCGGCCCTAGGTCCAGACAAAGCGAACATCGTCGGGATGCTCGTGCGCGCATTCGGCGGCTCGAGAGGCTCGTCGACGCAGATACGCAAGGTCTTCCTCGACCTTGCCGACGGGCCGAGAAAGGGCGACCCGAGCGCGGTCGCGGAACAGAGCGGCTTCGCCGCCTATGGTGTGGCAGACACGACGGCATTCACCACGGTAGAGACGCTGCGGCTGCTTGTCGGCCAGAACGTGCCGTACAACTTCGTGCGGCTAGCCCGCGGCCACGGGATGTTTTAGAGAAGGGAGGGAGGGAAGAAAAGAGATGGACAGAAGGGAGAGAATATCTAATATCCGGGCCATTTATATAACCCTAACCTACCCATACACATAGGCACACATACAGGCACACCCACGGCACGTATGCACCCTTCCTCACAGTCACACACACACACATCTACATCCTTACGAGCTATTTAGCTAGGAGGGAAGCGGTCGAATTTTCGAATGTAAGACAGGGGGAAGCTTACCAGGACACGGTGGGAAAGGGGCCCGCGGTGGTAGATCGCACACATTATTGCATGCATACCGGGCGACTAGACAGCTATCTTTATATCTTAGATGATCCCAACAAGAGAGCACATCTCACGGAGACTCGCTTATTCTTCCACCCTTCGTTTGCTCCCCCCCTCCTCCGTTCCTGCATGCCCATGCTTTGCCATACATAAGCACGCCTAGGACTCGGAGCACGCCTCCGTTCTCGAGCGTCGGGGGCGGCGTCCTGCTGGCGGCGATTAAGAGGTAGCCCCGGGTACGAGGGAAGCGAGTAGTAGGAACGGCGACACGCGGGCTGTTCTGCGGCAAGGTACTGAGGCGTAGGGATGGTTGGATGGGAGAGAAGAGAAGAGAGGTGGAGAGATGGGAAAAGGGAGAGAGAAGGCAAGTCGACACGGGTCGGTAGACGATCACCCGGGCGCCGAGTGACGCGCTGGAGCTATCCATTCCTCCATGCCGGATGGGGGGAAGCTTGGATGATGCGGATGATGCGGATGATGCGGATTGTTCGCGGCACTTGCTTGTCTGGGTTGTTTGGCCAGTCAGTCAACGTAGACGTCGCCATCTTGCTGCTCCTCTTCTTCCTCTCATTTGACCGAGGCCTCGAGGCCCGCCGCGACGGCGACGAGCGGATGGAAGACGGCAGAGCGACAGAAGGCGAATACATGGCCGTAGGACAGACACAGTGCTGTATCCCTACGTCCGCGCCCATCTACCTGCTGGTCTCCTTCGCCGACCAGCCAGCTAGCTAACTACGTATTGACGCCTCCACCTAGGATATATATACTACGTAGTAGGCTCTAGTCGCTACGATGGCTACTGTGGGATCCACCCCAACTATCTACATATCTGCGAATATACCTACCTGCATACTTAAGTGCCCGTACCCCTTCTCACCCTTACTTACCCCACACAACTTGCTACGTAGCAGGCGCCTACTACCTGGTCTAAGTCGATAGCGCGGGCGGAGAGACGGGGAGAAGAGCGACGGCCGAGAGGAACGGAGGGGACGGCGCGATGAAGCGTCGCGAAAGGAGAAGGAGGAGGAGGCGATGGGATGGGATACTGCTTTCGCGAAGGCGGGGGGGAGCGGGGTGCGGAGAGCAGGAGACAGGGCTGCCGAGCTGAGCTCTCTCGCTGTCGATCTTAACTAGATCGAGGCGTGCGATGTTGCGGATGCGCGGGTAAGGGTGGGATAGGATAGATGGGATTGGGATAGTATGTATGGGGATCGCGATGACCGGCGGAGGGCTAGATCCGGGGTTTTCTAGGGGGGATCTCGTGTTCTTTTTTTCTTTTTTTCTTTTTTCCTTCTCTCGGTCTCTCCTCGGAGAAGAAAATCGACTCTGCCTACGAACGCGAAAGACGCGAGAATGAGCAAGACAGTTGAGGGGAGGAGCCCCAGAATATAGGATACATAGATAGACGTCGGATCTACTGCGCGTTAGGTGAGCAAGCGAGCATGCGGGAGCTTGACGGCGACGTACGAACATAAATTACAGCCTTCATACTTGCGAGCCACCGGACTCCCCAATCGTGCAGATGCTGTAGAACCGCAGAAGCGAACTTGGACGGATTCCTGCTAGCCACACCGATTTCTTCCCTTAGCCCTGCTCGCCGCCGGGGGAAGGGGGGGAGGACAAGCAACGGCGCTCATTTCACTAGCAATTTAGCCGCCAACTTATCCCGCGCAAGCGTGTAGCCAAACCTGGCTTGGCGGCGGGACCACACGGGCATTTCCTATGTAAGTATTGCACGCAGGCACGTAGAGGCTTCACGGACCGACGAGGGCTTCCGCACGCTAATCCTATAGAGGCGGTTGAGTGGTCAGGGCGGAGGGATGCTCGGCAGCGACGGAGAGGGAGAGCGAGGGCGAGGGACAGAGAGCGAGAGGGAGCGAAGAGGGAGAAGCACAGTCGTGTTCGGGGTTTTGTCAAAGTCTGGGAGGTAGTTTCCAGCATGTCACATCGCGCTGTCTCGCCTCTGTCTCTGCCGCTCTCTCTCGCCATCCGGCCTAGGGATCCCGGGTGTAGTCGGGTTAGGTAGGTAGGTTGAGCGGCCAGGTATCGCAAGGTGGGCTTATCCGCAGGGAGTCGCTGGGGCGACACGGGCGACAATGCCTACAGAACGGGGGGTCTCGGTGAGTGGGAAGGGGAACGGGAAGGGGGCCGGGGAGAGGAGGGAAGAAGTGGAGACGGTGGATGGGCTTGTTGTTGTCGCGCCTGGGGCTGCCAAAGAAAGAGAAAGAGAGAGAGGCAGAGAGAGAGAGGCGTGCATGGATGGACCGGTATGTAGGCCATGTAGCAAGGAGCAGGTCAGTTAGGTAGGCGTGCGTACGGGCCAGGAATCGAGGCAAGCGAAGAGTGAAGAGTGCGTGTATGCGTTCGCGTATGTAGGTATATGCGTGTGCGTGGCTGTCGTGTAGGCGACGGCGTATGTAGTTTATATATAGCCATCGCGGATGCACATCTGGGATACCGCAGGCCTATATTGCGTATATCATATAGGTGTGTATACATATATATATTTATACGTGCGAATACGTACGCAGACATCATACACACCCGTATCCAGATATATCGGGTCGCGAGATGAGCCCAATATAATTCACGGGTACCTGAGTTGCGCCCCAATATAGGGTAGAGGGGCAGGGCTCCCCATCGCGAGAGGACGCCGATTTATATGGGAGGCGGGGAGTGCAGCAAGACGCTCTATATTCACTTTATCGTAGGCCGCCACATGTAAGCGAGAGCTGCGCGTACTGCGAGACTATGAGACACCGAGGTGGGAGCCCGAATGTCATGTCATGTAGGTCCCGGCGCGCGCCCATCTATCTGTAGGTAGGATGGATGATGAGGCCACATGCACTTAACCCCAAGATAATATGCGGAGAGTGTTGTGCAATGTTGGACGAAATTGTCCCGAGTGCGATGTTACCATGCTTTACCTGCCGGCGAAGAGAGAGAGAGACGGAGAGAGAGATAGAAAGAAAGAAAAGCGAGGGTGAGGGGAGCGGGGGGGAGAGAACCTGTGTGAGGCCATCCCGTCCCATCCTCCCCTCACGGTTTCATGTCGAGAATTCTGGGTTGGCGATGGCTAGATGACGGGCACAAACGAGCGACCGAACAGCTCAACGGCCAACTCCTGCTGAGATAGAAATCGTAACACCCGGTGCGACATGTCAACACCACACATGTTGCTCAGCATCACGGTGGGTTACAGGTTCAGGGTAATATCCCCAGAGTCCGGATCTGTCACCAACCCGAATAGCATCAGTCGATGATCCGATAGTTGCATGACTCGTGCGAAGGGATCTTCTCTCTTCCTTCTTCTTTTCTTTTAGCTTCTCCCTCTCTGTGACGAAAATCTCAAGCCCTGTCTACTGTAATCTACTCTGCTCGTCTTAAGTGCTAGCAAGTTGGCTATATCGTACAGGGATTAAGACCATCTGCCGTAGTAATAGCGTGTAGAGAGTTGGCTATATACGCAGGTACATGATGGCTATCAATTTAATGACCCACGGCCACGGGGACATGGGACCAAAGAGAGAGAGAGAGAGAGAGAGAGAGAAAATAGAACAGAATCAATACGACATGGTAATAATTAACAAGCAGAGAGGGTGGCAGGAGGGAGAGGGGAAATGAGAGAGAAAAAAAAGAATAATAATATGGTCCCTCTTTCGGACAGCTAACGAAGCCAGAAAGCCAGCTTTCTTCGTCTACCACTACCCAATCTTCCCCCCGGATAAGACGATTTATAAGGAACCGATGCGGGCTTATAAGCCGGTTTTTTTGACGCAACACTCGACGCACCTGGGTATATTATAGATGCATATGATTCCAGGTACGGACTGGAGTGCAACCAGAGTTATGCTTATTTCGCTGTAGAGTAACGCTCACAGGACAACCGCGTAGGCGAGCGAGCGACTCTGCCTGCCGAAAGGACCCAAGTCTGTACGTGTGTGTATGCACATACTGACATCCGTTCTTCCATCCCATACTATATAAGTTATATGTATACCTACATTCTTGCATGGCTCTCTGTAGGCCAGTATTGGGGGGAAGTAAGGGGAGGGGGGAGGAAGAGAGATGTTTGGTCCTTATTCTATCTTGTCCTGCAGAGCTCGGGTCTTCTTGCAGCGAAGAGCGCTAAGTAAACCTGGTTCTTCACCACTGGGCGAGTTTTCCCCCCCTCCCCCCCCCCCTGGTGTCGTGACATCCGGAATTCTCACCCGCGTCTCCTCGAGAGATGCTGTCTCCAGAAGATCTACTCTTAGCGAGGCCTCTCACAGCTCCCTCACTCTTTCTCTCTCTCCGCCTCTCGCGCGCGCCTGCGAGAATGCACACACATATGCGCATACACCATATTATGTATTTCCAACTTCGCCGTCGCGTGTCTTCCCGATTCTGTACAGCCTCGGCACCGACAGGGGTGGTGTGGATATCCCATCTCACGAGACGCTCCCAAGTCTTACGACGTTATGGAAGAGCCCCTCCTCCCCTTTCGAACCCCCCCCCTCCAAGCTACCCTACACATACATACGTATAATATGTGCCATGGGCTGCGACGTACGTAGGCCATGTATTTATGTATGAGTATGGAAGAGCCCGGGTACGCGAGCCTGATCGGCTCATCCCGGAAACCCATCCACCCTTCGTAGGCCGCTCCGTAGGTCTGTAGGTCTGTAGGTCTGTAGGCGTGCATGTACGTGGACGATGGATGGTAAGGCCCTGCAACGTCGCTAGGGATTATGGATATTCGACCCGTGACCGCCAGTTCGGGTACTCCCATGCTGCTGGTCGGTCTGAGATATCACCTGCCTACGTTACTATGCCATGTAGCATGTGGACGCAAGCGCAACTCAGGTCCCGTCGACTATATTGCTGCTTCCACGCTGTCGGTATCCGCGTCCCGAGTCGTCACTTGTTCCCTAGGGCATGCCCGCAAGCGGCCGCTTCGACATGGGATGAGCTCCGGTCGAACCGTCACGACGGACGTCGTCCCCGGATCAGGTTTCAGGTTACATCTCTGAGGAGACCTGCTCGGTTCCCAGAGTGCGAGGTTTAGGGCTTCGCACAAGGAGCTACAGGATTCCTACCTCCCCCCAACGTAACCCCGGACGGTCGATAGGGTGCTGTGAGCCACGAGAAAACCCAGGCGCTGTGTAATCCGCGCTACGCCCTAGTATCGTAAACTCGTCCTGGTGGGCTTCTCAGCTCCGCAGTTCAGGGGTAAGCATTAGGACGATGGCGACCGCCGATGCGCGCCGTAAACGCCGAGCGGGCTCCCGACCCCAGGACGGAGTCGAGACGCCTGGCACAACCTCTCGAAGCAGACAGCAGCAGTGGGAGCCCTGCCCTAGAACCGCAGGAAAGCGAGGGGACTGAGTTCGGATGTCGAATGCTCGCAATCCCCCCCTTAGGAACTACCAGGCCTGCAAGCCGAGATTGAAGTCGAGAGGCCGCATACGCTTGTGCGACTGATGCTGTGCCTGTCCAGATAGAGTCGGAGGAGAGGCAACGTCGAAGCCGAAGAGCTCTATATCGAACGCCGGTTTCACGGCAGGCTCTCGCGAGTGACGGGTTTGTATGCCCGCACCGTCGCATTCCCGGCTCTCGCATGCTTGCGAGAAGCGAGTGGACACGTCCCGGACCACCAAGCCTGGAATCATATATCGGAGGCTCTTCAAGTCTTTCTAGATCGCAGTCCCGCCGCGGCCGCCGCCAGTCCTAGTCCGGGCCGCAGATGTATGCATTCTGGGACCTTGCGTCGCGGCCAGAAAGAAAATTTTTTTCCTTTCCAGAGCGAGAGCACGCGTTCGCGACCAAAGTCCGCCGGCAGGACAGACAGGCCAGCCTACGTCCAGCCAGCAACCGAGGCTACCCTGCATCTGTCGAGATTCCGAGATGTATCTGATTTTGGTCTGCTCCGACGCCTGAATCGACCAGGTAAGCCGAGGGCTACCAGCCCATCGGAAGACTGATATGCATCTAGTCGATCTAAATCCGGGGCAAGCTACGCTCCGGGAGGACTGGCCTCCCATAGTAACCAACAAGCCGAGGTGACCACCGCTGTGTCCCACGGGCGAGTTACCTCTTCCGGGGCCGCGTCTGAAAGCAGTTAGTTCTCTGGGAAAAGGCTAGTCCTATTGGCATGGGGAAGTTGTTAGATACCATAGTAGCAAGATCGCAGTTTTGGTGACGATGGCGAACTCGTCGCGAGCGATCACCGTAAGGATCTGTTTGGGGGACTCTGGGGTCGGCGCTTCTACGGCTTCGAATGCCTGGCAACCGTCAGTCAGCATCGGGGTCGGCGAGGATATGTTTTCATTGGTGCGCAACTGCGTGTTCTCCCACCTCCAGCTCGGGATGGCACCGTTCTGGAAGAGTTGGGATTCGTCCTCTTCCCCCCCTTCGCTCTCCAACACTTCTCTCCCTCCTCCCCTCTGCATTTCCGCCCTCCCGCTGCCTCTCCCTCTCCCTCTCCCTCGAATCTCCGCGGCAGTGATCCCGTTAGCCTCTAGGGGGGGCAGTATTAAGCTCACGCCCCCGAGTAGTGACGGCAATTGATCCCTCTGGCTAGTGGCGTGGATCCCAGGACAAAGCCAACGCCTGCCTGCTCATACAGCAGGGAGGTGTGAAGGGGAGGGGTGGGCTTCGTGAACCCCTGTGTTGACCAACTTCTGGCCATGCTCCCAAGCAAATTCTCGTGGCCAATCCGATATCCCTGCCTCCTGTAGGCCCGCTGTCCCCGCCAGGTCCCGCCACGACCAGGGCCACACGAGCCGAGTGGATGATGGTGAGCAGGGCCGGCGCCAGAGACAAGAACCCTGGCTGGGATGCGGGCATGGACTACGTAGGTATGCAGAGATGTAGACCCCAACCGTTCACGAGCCATCCTCCTCCATCTCAGGCCCTCTCCGCATGAAATCATGCCCCATGCCCCCATCTTTTTCCATCCGAATGAGGAGCCACGAAATGTCGCCCCATGGTGCATAGCGCGGCACTGAGCTCGTCTTCTTATTAGCTCTTCTCCGCCGTATCATTTCCACCCTTCTCCAACTTCCAGAAAGCTCAGAGAGTATCATTGGGTGCGCCGACAACTTATATGCCGTACCGGTCATGACGCCCTTCGAGCACGGAGAATCGAACTAGAGACACACCGGCGGCAGGCAAGCATGAGTTAGCCACTCGCAATTCGACCAGAAGCAGACGAAGAAACGGCTTCTACTTGGGTGCAGAAGGACGGGGCTAGCCGTGGAGGGATCGGCAGTGATCTTCCAGATTCCTCATCTCCCAGAGATCACCGGATCGGGAAAGGATACGCGTGTAATAGATACACAGAGAGAGCTCAGCTGGTTCAGCACCTCTTTGGCATGAATACTCCGGCTTTCGAATCGGTCACCATGAGCGTCGCGCCCCTCCACGGAGTGCGGCCTGTCATCATGTCGCGGCCCCAGGTCGGCATCGAGCGACTACCGAGTCGCCGCATGAGCAATGAGCCCCGAGAAGCGATGAACTGCAAGTCGTGTCGAAAGCGGAAAGTAAGGCTTCCTCTCGAGCTGGCGGCGCCGTACCCACCCCCTCAGGGACTGTCCTCCGATCTAACACGCGACGTTCGCTACATAGATCAAGTGCAACCGACTGCGACCATCCTGCGAGGCCTGCCAGGTTTTCCAGTGCCCGTGTATCTACGGTAGGCTGTTCCTGTCTCCCAGCGGCGGCGGCGGCGGAGCCTTATCACGGCGGTCAGTTGTGAAAAAGGCGGCTAATCACCCCACCCCCCTGATCTATAGATGCTGTACCGAAGAAGCGAGGGCCCAAGACAGACGTGTTAGAAGCGCTGTTGAGGAGAGTGGACGGCTTGGAGGCCCAGCTTAAGGATCACAGGAAGACAGACGCCTCGCCGACCGCGGAGAAGCCCGCACGCGCTTCGACGGAAGAAACGCCCTCGACGACGGAATCGACAGTGGCCGACTCAGATTCCGAACCCAACCCTAAGCGCCTGGCTCTAGATACTACTCGAGCAACGGAGATGTCTGCGGAGTCTGCCGCATATTCGCCCACACCGGCCGGCGAGCCGTCGCCTGTAGTCCAGGGAGACGTGCTCCTGGATACCTACTTCACTCGGTTGCATGGAAAGCCCTACTACGTCCTCGACGAGTCGTCCGTCAGACAGCGGTTGCAGCTCCACCAGCTGCCCAGTTATCTCATACACGCCATCTACGCTGCTGCGGCCAGGTTTGCACCCATCGATGAAGAAGCTTAGGTGTGCAGGGTACTAAGACGCGCTCAGATACGCACCCCATCCGGCCGGGCACCAGTCCGCCGTCAAGCTAAGCGAGAGTTACGCGTCGCGGTCGAGGAGCGAGATAGATACGGACGAGCCGTCCATCGACGCACTCCAAGCCCTTCTTCTCCTTTCCGCGGCATTCACGGCAGCCGGCAAGGGAAAGAAGGCCTACATGCTTATGAGTACGTGCTTCCTATATGCCAGGTCCAATCCAGACCTCGAATGTTGCCCACAGCTCGCGAAGTCGTCGACTAACAAGCTTACACAGCCAACGCCATCGGTATGGCCATGGCCCTGGAGCTACACCGAGAGGTCGGCATACAAGCCCGGATAACCGCCGTGGAACGCGAGATGAGGAGGCGACTATTTTGGACCTGCTATCTGCTCGACAGGTTCGTGGCCTGCGGCTCGAAGCGGCCGTGTCTGGTCAACGACAAGATGATCCTGCTCCGTCTACCATGCTGGTCACCAGGCCCCTCCGCCTTCCCCGTCGAAGGTGAATTTTTCCAGAACGGTTCGAATGTTCAGCAGCTACAAGGCAGCGTGAGGAAATCCCAGGGGAGCAGCGGTATGCTCATCGACATCAGCCGCATCCTCGGCACGACGAACAGATACCTCGCAGCGGGCGGCGTCAAGGGCGATTCACACTTCCCTTGGCACGCGCTCTCCAACCTATCCAAGATCAGGCAGGATCTCGAAATATGGGCTTCGGGAACCGACAACGTCTTCTCGAGCGTGGATACGTTGTTCGGCCAGCCGGACTCGACCGTCCTCGTACTCAGCAAGCTCGTCTACCACCTCATCCACTGCCTCATCTACCGGCCTTTCCTGCCGATCGACCTCGCCGAACTGGCCGGGACGGGGCAGCACCAGTCGTGGCAGATCGAGGCTACCAACATCTGCTTCCTGCACGCCAACGCCATTGCGGAGCTCGTCGAGCTCGGGAAGCAGACGGGATCTATCGAGTGGCCTGCCTTCGTCGGATACTGCATATGCACTGCCGGCACGGTCCACATTCACGGGGCACACTACATCAAGAACGGGGCGGGGGAGAGTCTAGGCGTGTTCGCGTCGTCGGCGGACTTCCTGTCCCGGGAGATCAACCAGTTGACCGAGCTCAGCTACTCGTGGGCCAGCATGCAGCACCAGCGCGAGACCCTGGAGGGTGTCTACAACGCCCACGTCGAGTTAGTGAAGGGCCTCGCGAACAGCTCGATGCGCTATTCGCCAGCCTTCAACCTCGAGGACTTCTTCGACCGCTACGCCAGCGTGAGCAGGCCGGGTGGACAACCCTTTACGTTCGACGCCGCGAATCTCAACATGGCAGAGGTCGCCCTCGACTTCGCCGCGGACGCGTACGGGACCCCTGAGCTGTACACCGCCTCTCGGGCGAACGGAGATCCGGAGAAGCCAGGGTTGAAACGGAAGAGCATTTCGGGGGCTGGGCGGAAACGACCCGACATTAGAAGCCTCTCGTTGGCCCATACCGCTCGCGATGGTCCCCTCTCGCCAGGCCTGCCCACGCCTGGGGGCCATCCCCGGCACTTCTCCTTCTCTGCCGCCTCCCACCACTCACCCATGCTCCATACGCCTAACTCGGTCCCCCCTCACGTGGAGAACTTGCAGACAGGGTCCTGCGCAGCCGCGAACCCAGCACGAAACCCGATGATGGATGACCCAGCTACGAATGTCGCCGTCGCGCCCACCCCCATCGCCACTCCATCCGCCCCATTCGGGCCGACACATCACTTACAGACGCAGCAGATGGAGGCACTTCCGGCGACCTCCTTCTCGCCGTCCTACCACTACGCCACGCCCAGCCCGAGCGGGGACACAGAGACCAATCTCGGCGTCCCCAACTACGATCCGATGTTCGGCACGGTCCCGACCAACTCCTTCTCCTCTCCCACGCCTTGGCACGGCGACGAAGACCGCGAGCGGCGGCAGCAACATATGCACCAGCAACATGCACATCCACATGCACATCAGCAGCCACAGCCGCAAATCGCGCCGAGCCCGGGCGCGAGGAGTCTCAACGACAGCACGGGGACCGGCCCCGCAGAGGAGAAGGACCCCTTTCTGAGCCTGCTCGAGCAGCTCGCGGAGAACGAGCACGCCACAGGCCAGGGCAAGGAGATCGACTTCTTCCTCGCCGGCGTGCAGGGGTAGAAGAAGGGAGCGCTGTCGCTCTGTAGCATTCGCATACGCACACACGCACACCTACACTTACACAACGCGCGCGCGCACAGCACACATACATGCGCACACACGCATGCAGACTTCTCACAGGGGAGGGGGGCGAGAGGGGGTGAAGGTGGAGATGGATATTGATTGAAGCGGTATATGACTATGAGACACCACGAAAACGGTTCTATTCTACGACGGACATGTACTTCTACTTCTCCCTCAACTTCTGCTTCTGGGTATATCTTTAGAGCGCGGCCATTTGACCTTGATCTGGAGCATTTCGGCGGCGGCACCCGGGTCGTTTCAGCAGCACGCCGGCATTTACGAACGAGTCCAACGACAGCAGCAGCAGCAGCAGCAATAACAATAACAATAACACCAACAACAATAACAACAACCGCAGAAACAAAATCTTCTATCAGTACGGCATCCTGATTGGGCCCGTCTACTACCACTGGCTTGGCCTAATATTGGTGAGCGACGGCGAGGAGAGGAGGAGAGGAGGAGAGGGGAAGTGGAGGCACAGCGAGGCACGCATGTACATACCATACAACCAACTAGCTACACGTCTAGGTCGGACAACAAAAGCGGGAGCACGGGGGTGGTTGGTGTGCGTGACGACGGTGGTAGCCGGTAGCAGCAGCAGCAGCAGCAGCAGCAGCATAATACTACACGTTACCACCCAACCATACGTCAGGTTACCTGACCCGAGAGGCAGCCTCTGGGAGAGTTTCCGGCTTGCTGCTCGCTCTCCATGCAGCAGACGGTCATCGACTCGTGCACGGCATGCAAGGGCGAGGACAGGCGCTCGAGGAGAGACCGAGAGGATTCCCACGTAGCGAGCTTGGCCAGCAGCAGCAGCAGCAGCAGCAGGAGGAGGAGGGAATCGCAGCCGCAGCCAGAAACGAGCAGAAGAACGCCTTCGACCGCAACATAACCGAGGTTCTACGAGGCGAGTCCCGTCCGCCATGCAGGTAGGTAGGTAGGTAGGTACCTAGGTATGGACAGGGCCCGTTCCGCCTGAGTTTCCTCTGTCGCCGTTCCCGCGCCCGCTATTCATTCCTCCCTCCGTAGCCCTATCATACCGGGGTAGCAATTCCTGCTGCTTGCTGCTGCTGCTGCTGCTGCTGCGGGCCGCTGCATGTAGGTATCCTCTATAATATGGGCTTGCCGGGTTCCACGGTGCTTACTGAGAGGTTTCTAAGCCTAGCCTGCCGGACACGACCGCCTTCTTGACGTGCGACTCCCGCTGCCCCCGGCACTTCTAGCGACAGGTAAGAGCTAGAGCGCGCGCGGGAGCCAGGGCGAGGGGAGCTGCCCCGGCCGCCCGGCTCCTGGTCTAAGGAGGCAAGCTGGCCGATAGGCTGGCTCGCTGCCAGGCAGCCAGATATGGAGGCAAGTAGGTAGACACACGAAAGGCCCCCCTCCCCTCCCCATCCTGTGGGTGTGTTTCTGTATGCGCGGGACGACGGCCCGGCAGCCAGCCAAAGTTGCAGCCTTGAACCCTGAGAACTTCGGGGTGGGCTCGCCTGGCGCTGCAGGAGGGCGAGGCGAGGTCTGCCTGCCCCTGCTCGGGTCTGCTGTACGTACGGGGTCCGGGTGGTGGAGAGGAGATGTCTGCTTGCCCACTTGGCCTGCCTCACCTACGTAGGGTACCGCATATACACTTGCATACACACCTAGGTACATACCCTACATCTCTATATAGAAAGCAAATACGGTGCGGGTGGGTGTGTAGGTGGGTGTGTGAGTGTGCGTGTGGGTTCGGAATCGGGAGCCGTGCAAGACGAGGGTCAGACCAGAACCTCGACCTCTCACACGCACACCTCTCCTCTCTCTCTCTCTCTCTCTCGCTCCCTCTCCACGGCTGCAGCGGCCCCCACCGCGTAACCCCGTCATATCCTCCGCCCGTAGGCGTAGGCGTGGGCGTAGGCGCGCCGGCCTACTACGTAGTACCTCGCGAGGGTTGCTTCTGCAACGCGCATAGGCTGGGTAGCAGGAGGGAGCGCAGCTGGCTATCCCGGAAGACGGGTGGACGCATGCAGTCGCATCGGGGAGGCGTTGGGAAGCGCAGGGTGGTTCCAAGATTCGGGGGCGTTCGAGGAACCCGGGTCCTGGCCCGCTTACTACGTCTGTACATATGCCCGTCGCCCTCTCTCCCTCTCGTCTCTCTCTCCCTCTCTCTCTCTCTCTCTCTCTCTCTTCCCCCTGACCTGCAGCCGTGCAGGGTGCTCTCGAATGGGCGGCCGGGAGGGCGCGTGCGAACCCGAATGCGTTCGACTCTGGTACCACGTGCATCTGGTAATTAGGTAGGTAGGTAGGTGTTCCGGCCTGCTCGTCTAATTGTACGAGAGCGTTCCGTTTCCTTTTCTTCTCCCCTTTCCCTTTCTTCTTTTTGGTTTTTGTTTCCCTGATTTCTCCACGTTCTCCCCGCTCGTCGAGCGCTTCGTTTCGGGACTCGGATGGGTGCCTGAGAGAATAATAGCTATATGAGATCACCCCATCCAGCAGCCGATCCTCATACGCAAGGAGGGGGCACAGAGACAGGAAATCGGTAGGTATGTAATCATTATTAATATTAATCAACCAAACCACCCGCATGCATGGGCCGTATCAGGTACCGCCAAGACGTACGGAGCGGAACGGGGGTGGAGGAAGAGGGCGTAGGTAGGGGCGGGAGGAGGAAAGGGAGAAGTATTGCCTAAGGGATACAATGATGTGTTTACCATAAAAGAGTATACACGTAATTGTAGAGACGAGTCGAAGTTCAAGACCTGGGCCGGTGGGATTCGGCAGCCTCAGCATTTAGGTTGCCTGCCAACGTACCTAGTTAGGTACCGCCTACTACCTCGGTAGCTCGGACAAGCCAGGCCGGAGCTCCGACCGCGCGACGGCGATACCATTTACCTAATGTCAAAAACTAGAGGTATATACCTCCATTTGGTGTAAGGTAGTAAATCAAATCAGGGCTCGTGGTTTAGTGGTATAATACTCCTCAAGTATCTTTATCTTGGAGTGGTCCGGGGTTCGATTCCCCGCGAGTCCAACATTTTTTTTTTTCTCTAGGACATCTAGGAGCATTCACAAACCCGATGCGCATCTGAAAATGTATGTAGGTATAATAATTACCTATAACTTTCAAATTCTCCATCACTCCCTTCTATTTCTTTAAGCAACTCGCCGCCAGCCCCCCAGCTCTCGGATCTCTGGCGTGTATGAGATGTCCATTTGGTCGTTGATATCATCTGGAAAACAAGGAGAATTTCCATCAAGTCTGATATCAGGCTATCCAAGCAATGCGCTCGGCTTCAAACGGGAGTCTCCAGCCGTTACCTCTGGCCAGCATCAACCCCCGCTTGGTAAGACATACTTGTCGGGATGGAATTGGCAGCCCAAGTTGCTCGAGTAGCAGTATAGAGTTGCAGACTCGGGTGTCATGGCCTGGGTGCAATTATATAGGCCTTGGAACTATAGTTGCACTCGGTTCTTCCTCTCCGCGATTCCCAACAGGGCGGTTCACGGGCTCGCATAATATTGCTGCCGCGGTAGCCAGCTGTATTATGGCTTGGGTACGCCATTAAGAATGCGGAACACGGCGGGAGTAGAAACAGGATCGGGTAAGCAGTAAGCAAATACGACTGAATATTAATCGAGTGAATTTTTATTTTTATTTTTTTATTTCTATTTTTCATCCTTTCTTCTTTGTAGTCTCCTCAACTTGCCCGAAGAGGCCCAACCCAGCGCCGTCAGCGCCCTCGCGCCCTCGATGAGAGACCGCGCGATAACCCGACCTCAGTTAGGAATGGTCAACTATACCCGTCTCACATTTATTAAGTGGCAGAGAGTGGATACAGACCATGTCGCCGCCACACTTCCAGCCACGAGACTCTCCTCTCGTCACGGGCCGCGGGGAGGTTGGCGCTCTCTAAGGCGCCACGTCAACATGCTGGCTGGTCTGCCAATGGCAACGCGAATGCAGCACAGACGGGACCCGGGCGGTGAGTGGTGAAGGGGCGCGACGCACTGCACTCCATCGCTGCCACATCGATCCGTCCCTCGGCCTGGCGTGTTCGGGCTCAAGACAGCACTTGCAAGGCCTCCACACATTGGTTACCCTCTGCTCCGTTATATCATGGGCCTGCAGAGCTCGTTCGGCGACAAGATGAAGAAGAAGCTGCTGAGAAAGACGTTCGAGAAGGCTATCGACTTCGCCGCCAGGGCAAGCCCGGTCGTCAAGACCATTCAGGCCGCCCATGGCCTCACCCAGGTGGGGGGCCTCATGAACCAGACCTCCGACTTCCTCCCCAAGGCCGCAAAGGCTGCCCAGGCCGCTGAGGAGTTCATCCCCGCCATGCAGGTCATGGGCCAGTCGCTCTGCGACAGCGTCAAGCTCTTCGCGCACTTCAGCGCCGTCGCCAGCGCCGTCGGCATCGGCACCAACATGATCATGACGTACCAGGGCGTCCAGGCGCTGCAGCTCATCGCCGCGCGGCTCCAGGACATCTCCGACAGCCTCGCGGCGCAGGCCGCGCTGATGGCCCAGCGGGACTTCCCCGAGCTCGTCTACTACATGATCCGCGAGCAGCTGTCGCAGACGGCCGACGACCCGGACCGCGACCACTGGTTCTTCGTCTACCACCCGGACAACGATTGGTACCCGCGCTTCTTCCACCTCGTCGAGGAGCGCCCGCTCGACCCGCGCTTCTGCGGCTACACGAACCAGATCGACACCGCCTTCGTCTTCATGCTCGCCGCCCGCAACATCATCGAGAAGCGCACGACGCAGGCCCGCCGGCACGGCGGCAAGCCCCCGCGCCCCACCCGCATCCACCTGCTCATCCCGGCGTACCAGCCGATCCTCGTCGCCGAGGCGCTGCGCATCCCCGACGAGATCGGCGACTTCGTCATGGAAGGGCGCGTCCACAACACGCGCGAGTTCGTCTGGTTCAACCTGCCGCCCGAGCAGCGCCGCCGCTACGTCAAGGACATCGGCCACTGGGTGCCCCCCACCCAGGGCTGGTGGGACTGGGCCATGTCCAAGTTCAGCCTGGCCGGCAAGCCGCCCCGGCTCGGCGAGCGCCGCACCCTCGGCACGCGGCAGCAACCCCTCGAGATCGAAGACAGCGTCAGCAACGCCGCCCCCGCCGCCATCGCCGCCGGCGCGAGCAGTACCAGCAGCAATACAAACGCCGACGACGACGACGCCGCCACCGTGGTCTCGACCAACACGTCGGGGTCATCGTCCGCGCGCAACGGATCCAAAGGCTCGAGAAATATACACCAGGCGACGCCGCTGCACAACCGCCGGCAGCGGAAAAAGTGAACCCGAGCGGCTTCGTCGCGGAAGCAAATCAAGTTTGCCTTGTGGGTGGCGGTGGTTACGAGTCGGTCATTTCCCGCACAGATTTCAGGCGCGGTGAGATTCTCTGGACAGGCGGATAGAAGCCCTCACCGCCACATCAACTTGCTTAACCCTACGCAAGAAGGCTCCTCCGCACTCCCGGACAGGACTGGGTTGTCTCTCGTTGGCTAGAGAGATGGAGAGCAGCGGATTGCATGTCGGCAACGAGGCTTACTCGCGAACCCAGCGGCATTGGCGATCTATCGAGAGACCGCGAAGAAAGGAGGAAATCCAAGAGAGTAAAATACTTCTAAAAAAGGAAAGAAAAAAAAGAAATTCGCTCAAAAATTAGAAGCATGAAGCAATGGTTACGCGGGGAGGAATATGCCTCTCGTGTTCAGCTCGGCGTTATTAGTCCTTTTCTTTTCCCAGATGAACGACCTATCTTTCCTTTCGTTTCCTTTTTTTTCCGTAGGGTCACCGGCGATCGAGGGCAGGGAAGGAAACTACATACGTAGGACAGCCGGCGATGCCTGTCTAAGAATGACTTTTTTCAAGAATACGCAGATGCTATTACGAGGGTTGGTGCGGCCCTGAATCGGGACGTCCAGCAGTCGTCCGGGCCAGCTGTCGCGCAGGCATATACACATAAGCATATATATATATATCTCAATACGCACATACAAGACCAAGCGTGCAGAAAGCTTTCCTGAGCTTCGATAACTAATTATTTGGGGAGTGACCTAGGTATGCATCTCGTTTCGGTGCTCTAGGTGTATTATATCATATGATTAGACCCAGTCCCCTGGGCCATATTTGCAGTTCTTCGCAAGTGTCGGTGTATAATAGCTTCGGCTGGAGAGGACTCTTGTCAATGGTAGAGGAGCTTGGTGTATATTTAGGGCGATATCCAGTTATCTCGCCAGTATTACTACGTGCGCTGCCCCAAGCCCCAGAACGACCTCCCTGGGAGAAATGCCAAGGGCAGTGCGGTTTGTTTCCGTAACAGCAGGCTTGGGCGTACCCTGTTATAAGCTAAACGAGAAAGTCCAGGGGCCTGGGTAGAGAACGTGTGCACCATCGCTAACTCGTCAAATGTTGCCTCACGGGGAGCGTCGACTGATAATGGGTCGGCTTGACCATGGAACATGTCTCGATTCAAACGACATTCATGATCAAAGCTAGCTTCCGATATGGGTAATACCGTTGCAAGAAACTAGTGCTACGTAGCCACAAATTGTATTCCAAATAGTTATCTAAAACCATACTGAATCTCTAGTAGATCTGATGACGCTATTTCCAAAACCACAGACCATCAAGCTTACTGGCATAACATAGGATAGGGGTAAGGGGCGTGGGGGCTGGGTGGAAGGAGGTTATGATTACACCAGCCTACGTGGTTATTATCTCTATGTTATTAGGTAGTCCACGATCGCAACTCTAAGCCTTTTTATACCAAATACAACTCAAGGAAAAGCCTGGTAAAAAGGAGATATAAGTACACGTTATCCCCAAGTCTCTATTTAGAAGCACGAGGTAGAAATTAGAGATGATGTAACGTAGTCTCCTATTTGTGAACTGGCAGCCGTGCGAAGTTCCTCTCCCACAGAGACAACATAGCGAGCGGGGCGGGCGTGGGAAGCCCAACGGAGCCCAACATGACACAAGACCATCATGGCTACTTTTCTCTTTGTCGTGTCATCACGAGCCTGCGGTCGAAATCTACGGCCGGTGGCGTAGGCCAGGGAATGTTCAGACAAGCAGGACTTGTAACACTAGTCTAGAGGCATCAGTCCGTAATGTCGGCTAAGTATCGTGGGTTGGATAAGACACCGACATCATAATAATAAACACGAAGCATGGTGGAACGGAGGATACAGTCCCAGCGGATTCAGTAAGCTATTAGAAATGAGACGGCGGGCCTAAGCGAGTAGTAACACCTAGCGGACTGGTACGCCATGCGAGCTCGAGGCGTTGCGCGGCGGCGGCCAGAGTGGCCAGCCAGGCTAGTTTTCATAGTAAGCCGACGGGACTAGGTTCAAGGTCAACACAATCGACGGTTCAAGGCCCCGACAGGGCCAATTATGGGGGAGCGGCAGACAGCCCCGATCAGGACACGATGTGTGAGTGGGCGCGGACGGTTGACGCTGCCGTTCAGCATACGTGGATCAATGGGATGGGATCGTAGCTAGCGTCCTGCTCACCTCGCTGTCGCCCACACGGCAAAGCCCACCCACCCGGCCTCTGCGACTACGGGAGCTACTACTGCATCGGGGATATAACCACCAGGTCTAGACAGAGCGTGATAAGGGAATCACGAGCCGGGGCCCGCAGGGGAGCCTACGAGGCGAGACAAGCTATGCAGCGGCTAGCCGGGTCTCCAGGCTTCCAGAAGCTCTAGACCAATATGTACAGATGTATAGATGGCGCGGCGGTGACGTCGAGGAAGAACACATAGATCTCGGCGCGATTTAGCCTACGGCACACCATAGCCCAGCCAAGCACATCAGCATATCCCACCTCTCGCCCTCCCACCTGCTAGCTCCCAAGCGCCCAGCCGCCTAGCATAGCGTAGGTGTTAGTCAGCGCCCCCTCCCGTGCGGCGCCAGGGCTTACGCCTCGCGAGTCGCGGAGCGGCAGCCGTCCCTTGCATCCGCGCGGCGCAGCGCGGCGCGGTGCCATCCAGGCGGATAGAGCCTCCCCCCTCGGCGTCATGGACAGATTGGTACGGAGAAGAGAAAGCGGGAGAAGAGCCGGAATAAGGGGCTAAGAGTACAGAGGCGGTGATGTTAGGCAGCGCGAGTACCTTCTGCCCTCGTGCCTCTCCAGCGGACCGCGGTCTCGAGAACATGGTTCACGTGCGAGAAGCGGCGCACACGGCCCCTTCCCCTATCAGATGCCGACAGTTGCCCGCGGACCAAAAAGAGGCGGCAGAGGACGACGAACATGAAGACGGACTGACACCTCTTGGGGTGGGCATATGTAGCGAGGCAGGCAAGTAGGAAACCCCTTGTCCCTGCCGCGCATGTGATTCTCTCGTCCGTCGTCAGCAGGCTCTTCTTTGTCCCGGGGACGCAAGCCGTTGTTTGTTAGGTATGCCTGGACGCAATCACGCCTCCTGGCAAGCTTGCGTAGCAGGCAGGCCCGCTGGCAGACCAGGGGGCCGGGTGGAGGAGAAGGGGCGGCCAGTAGCGGCGGCGGCGGCGGCGGCAGTGGTGGTGGTGGTGGTGGTGGCGGCGGCGTCCGCCGCGCTCGCGATCCTACTCTACTCAACGAGCCGCCTCGCGAGGGTGGGGAGTGGAGAGGAGGGGAGGAAGAGCTGCGCGAGAGAGAGAGGGAGAGAGGGTCCCTCCCGGTCCACTGCCAGTATTGTACCTACATACCTTAGGTAGGTATGTATGTTTGCAAGAGGCAGCCGAGGGATCCCGCAACTTAGGTATGGAGACCAAGGCAATAATACAACGGCCTACTCATATAAGTAAGAGGTCGAGTAAGGGACTGGGGCCAGAGCCGGTGCTGGGACCGGGACCGGGGCCAGGACTAGGTCGGTAGAGAGGTAGGGGTCGGCGTTCGCGAGCAGGGACAGGGGATGGGATGGCGGTTTGACAGGGACGCTGAAGGGTGAAGAGTTTTTCTCGTCCTTCTGAACGAAGCACGGCGAAGAAAGAAGAAGAAGAACAAGAAGAAAACTCTGCAGGGAATCCGCAGACAACCGAGATCCATCTCACGAAAACAAAACGGCAGAGCCCTCGTCGCTCTCGACGGGAGAGACTGCCAGGGCTCACCCCCCCGCCAGCCAGCCAGCTGTGCTGAATTGCTAATCTCTCTCTCTCTTCCTCTCTCTCTTTCTCGCCTCCTACCCATGTCCGGACTGCTGAACGCGGTAAGGTGGACGGCTTACGATGCCTTCCCATCCCACCTCGCTATTCCATCCCACCTAGCTTACGTAGCTAGGTAGCTTAGCGGCCCTGTCCCCTGCCCCGGCCAGGCCGCCGCTCCATGGCCCTCTCTCTCGCTCTCCCTTACCTTGCCTTACCTCGGGCGGCCGACGACCTTCACCACGTTAGGTAGGTAGGTATGTACAGGCTATGTACGCACTTATCTACCATCCTGCTGGTATCCACCGTCAAGCGTCGGCTACTGTGTCCTCGCTCTACCTGCCTGCCTGTCTACCGAAGAGAGAACCCACCCGGCTCCCGACGTCGCGTTACGTGGTTATGTGGGCTGCCACGGAGACAATGCCGCAACGAGGTTACAACGTCGCCCGCTAGGTCCCTTCGAATGCTCCCAATGTAGGTACCCACGGCATTCGCGCTGATAAGTCATTTTTCATCCTTTCTTTCTCTCTCCACCTCTTTCTCTCTCTCTCTCTCTTCCGCCCCCCTCCCTTTTTTGTTGTAGTCGTCATGCATACGTACTCATATATATATACCGAAGCAAAATACCGGATCTTCTCCATGCACAATGCGATGCGATGCGATGCGCCGCGCGCACGGATGATCGACCAACCGGAAGGACACCCCCCGCGCCGTCCGGCCGGGGCCTCCAAAGCTGGGCCTAGACATGCGCAGATGGGTTCGACGGATACGTACCGTGTACATAGCGAGAGGAGGTCTGGCTACGACTTGCTCTTTTCGCTTGTTTCATCTCTTATCTATGGGCCGGGGGCTGTGGGCCGGGGGTTGTCGAGGGGAAGTGAAGGGGGGGGAGGGGGCTATGCGTGTCGCCGTGCATGTATGTTTGTATGAGGGTGTCGACGTGTGGGAATGTATACGTGTGAACGCGGGGGTTGGGACGAAAGATGGATGGATGGATGGATGTAGGCATGCCTTCTAGACAGATCGTAGATGCAGAGTAGGTATGCGTACGGGCTGGGCACGGAGAGCAACGCTCGGCAGGGGATCCGAACATGAGAGGAGCGTGTCAGCAGCTAGGATGGAACTAGGTCGTATAATAGGTGCCGGCGCTAACGATGGTGGCGGCGGCGGCGACGACGACGACGAACGAACGAGCCCGTACTACGTAGATGATCTTAACCTTAACGGCCTGCTTATCCTGGTGGTGATCTCCGATTCGGGTGTCACGCAATCTCGCGCCTTATCCGACATCAACCTAAGCAAGGGAGTGGGATCTGAGGCTGGGATTATTCACCACCAGATAGCGGCATCGATGGCTTGCCGGCGAGATCTGTAATGAGTTTGTCATCCGTCTACGGTCGACGGAGGTCCCGTCGGCGTTCATGTTGCGCCCCATCCTATCGCTCGTCCTGTCGCTCCTTACCAATACGGCATGTGAATCTAGGCGATGCAGAGGATTTACGGGGGTGGACGATGGAGGCGGGGATCGAAGATAACGATGCAATGGCGTGCTCGCGCTCACTCGCTCTGTGGATGGGCCCGCATCTCTCTCGACGAGTGGCGAGCTTGGGAGGCCGAATCGCCTATTCGACGTGAGTACGAGAGCGAGAAGTAAACGACGAGTATCGACAGTGGACCGCGAGGTGTCTCGGCCAGATAGGTCATGTTCTACTCAGATGGCATATGGGCTCGAGATTTGGAATATTATGTTGATGTGGATCTAGGCTGGTGACCCCCGAGCCTGACTCAGGGCACACTCTCCTGGAACCCGAGAAGTTTCTAGTTATCGATGCAGGCAAATAAAAAAAACTGACATGTGCCAACAACGCCGGTTACCACCACCAAGGGTGACTAGGGCCCTGATGCATATTACATAGGGGCGGAATTTTCTTCTAACTCGTAATGCTCGTGACCGCGTAACTACTACTACCAACCGAACTGCTCGCAGTGGACCTCGACGCCAGGCCCGTTGACGCTGATGCAGCTAGCTGCGACATTTCGGACAACCGTAGTCAAGCTGTCGGGCCCGCAGGCAGCAATCAGAACCCGCTGGTTCTTCGTAAGGGACTGCACCGCGTTCTTTATCTCCGTCTCAGTGTCGGGCCTCCCGGCGATAATAGGCAAGTCGACCACGCTCGACGTAGATGACGCGACTTCGGAGCGCTGCCCCATGTCTCTCTCCTCCTTGTCGGAATCGTATCGGGTGGCGGTCGACGATGCCGCAGCGCTGAAAGTAGGGTATTCGGAGTCCGTTCCCCTCTCGAGGCCCGACTTAGAAATGACTTCCGTCAATGTACCCGCGCCCGGGGCACGCTCGGCATCTTCCAGTGTGTTTGAAGACGCCGCAGGCTCAAAGTTTGTGATATGTACCTTGAGAGCGACTTTCGGGGCGTGAGTGTGAGACCGAAGGTTGCTAAGGTGCTGGGTAAACCAGGTCAAATTATCTACGTGTATGTTAGTGTGATCGGAAATTCCGAGACGGGCAAGTGTTGGCGCCTACCGTGCTTCTTAACCGCCCATATGAAGTCGATGCGTTGTTGAGAATCCTCTGTCATCCGCCCGAGCATGTCCGCCGCCATGCCAAATGTGAAGGTTGCACCCGAGCCGCCTGCCACCAACACTACTTTATCGTACTCCAAAGGATCAGGTATTGTGCCGTACGGACCTTCGACTGAGACCTTCAGGTCTGCTGCCGGGTTCTCCAGGGCGTATTTGTGAAGGTCGCGCGTGAATCCGCTGTATGTATTTATTACGAGTTCCATCGGGTTACTAGACACGATGGTGAAGGGGTGAGTTTCGAAGGCGCGAATTCTCGGCAGCCAGACGTAGCAGTGCTTGCCAGGCCGGGCACGGAGGAGAGGTTTCTTGAGCACGATCCTCGTACCGCCGTTCGGGAGCGCGTAGACGTTGGCCTCGTTGTTGACGCTGTTGTAGACGAGTCGACAGAGCCGGATGAGGCGATCCCCGAACCATAGGGCGCCGAGGACCACGACGGCGTACAGCCCCTGATCGTGTTCAAAGCTGGGGCGGTGCAAGCCCAAAGTGACAGCGATGACGATGAAAAGCACGACGTGTACAATGTAGAAAAGTTCGTAGTTGAAACGCCTCAGAATCATGCCAGCTAAGACCGAGAAGAGCAAGGCAAACCCCAGAACAATACCCGCCGTGACGACGTCCTCGTGAAGGACCTCAACCCTCCCGCCATTGATAAAGTAGGCCGAGTAGATGCAGCCGTGCAATATGGTGTAAATAAGTGTCGTGTACCCGGATATCTGATGCAAGACATTTAGTCGCTCGTACGAGTATGCCGTTAGAATGGCCAATGGGGTATTCTTCAGAGCTAAGAACACGACTAAGACCATGTTTGCGGTCGCCATCCTAGAATATCGTACATCAGCACAGCAAGTTAAAAAGAACAAGCATCATTACGAGAACGCACCAGCCGAAACGGGAGCACAGATCGGTGGGCCTGCTGTGGTCTATGCGATAGAGGCTGAAGACGAGGTTTAGAGCCACGTAGGTAACCACAAGGAGAGCATGTCCAGTGGAAGTGAAGCCGGGTAGATGTCGTACGAAGATTCTTCGAGCCGCCCTAGGAGAACGTTAGACCATGCATCCTCTCCTCCTTCGCCCTCATCCCCTTCAGCGTGCTCACCTTGTTGTGGCAATCAAGGGCAACAAAAGCACGTTCCGCGAGCGAGTCAAACCGAATCGGACAGCTACATGACGGAATATGTGGGTAAGGATGAAGACGCCTATGAGAGCGCTGACCGATACTGCGTATAGGATCGTTGCTTCGACGTTTATCTTCTGCCGTGCTACCAACCAGGCCCTTCTGCCTCCGGTGGCGGCTTCTGTTACCGATGCCATCGGTGCCAGACTTGTAGATGTCGATGCCATAACGGTCTATGTAGGCGATAGGTATATCGCTACGGTTATGTTGAACCCCAGGAAGTTAACTGAGGGCGAGCCTGGGTCTTATAGGCAACTGCGTGATGGTGAGCTACCTATCTGTAGAGGGACCAGGGGGCCTGAGATATTGTGGTAAGCTTCGACAACTAGACACAGCGGGACCGAGGACATAAGTGTCAAGTGAGGATGGACTGCTATTGATATAGGGCAGGTTGTCGAGGAATGACGTGAACCAAGCAGCTCGTCCGCAGGTAGGGGGGGTTAAAGGGGGGGGAAGCAGACGTATTCCGTTGACTGATGAAGTCTCTATGTGAGGGAAAGCAAGATAGGATTGAATGGATGCCCTCACCCTAGACCTTCCTGAACCGTGTTGCTTGGCTAAACGCGTGCCCGAGTAGTCTTGTTCCGCGAGACTCATATAACTAGGTATATAAGACCTCAGGTAGATGAGTCCCTAGCCCTAAAGGGGAAATATCTGATATGCCATGGGGCTAACCCGGCCCATAAGGTCAGGCATCACGATTTAACACTACATGCATTGCCAGTCCCATCGCGGAGTCATGTTACAAGCCAGCACCCAGGCCCGTTACGATTGCGAGGGGGACGGGGGCGGAGTAACACCAACACCATCTCAGCAAGGCCGAGCATACTTAGTATGGCAGGGTCCGGAGGTAGGGCCGTCGAACGGAAAGCCTGTGACGAGACATCGTTGCAGTCCCAGCGGGAGAGAAGAGGAGGAGGTAGATCAAGCAAGGGTTCGCCTGTGTGGGAGGGTGACATGGCTGCAGGCTACTTGCATGTCGAGCCCAAGCAGACGGAGCTGTGGAGCAGACTGGATTGAGAGGCAGGCGGGCATATTTGTTGGGGGCATGGGGACGAGGGCAGGCGACGTTCTGGATCTTCATAGCGGCGGGTGTCCGTATCGAAGTCGCGGCGGTGGTGGGTGAGGGTTGGAAAGGAGGGTGAGCGTAGTGGTAGGACGTTGTTAAAGGAGAGAGTAAGAGAGGGCATCACATGGAGACCCCTGAGCGCTGGGGTACGTATCCCCTTCCGGTAGATGCCCCATTCAGAGTGAAGCGAAAAGAAAGTCCGAGATGGGATCTCAGTGGTGGATAGCCCTGGGACAGGAGCGAGGTGGCCCGCAACAACCAATGCCCGCTCCGTCTCGCCAATCGAATATCGCGCCTAAGTCCATGAGGCGGTGCTGCCTATACTGCTTAATTACGCAGAGCTAGTGTATACAAGCATAGATATGCGGGTAGTGGTGCTGTACGTAGTTAACGAGCCTGCGCTATTCGTCCCGTCCCTATCTTGATTTCCTCCCCAATTCCTCCTCCTTCGATATTTTTTCCCTTCCTTACAACAATCCTTGTCCGGCGACTCCAAACTAGCCTTGTTCAGCGCTCGCTGGCAATATGGATAAACTCGACCGTATTCTGATGCCATGTCCGCACCCCATACTCGGATGCAGCAGCACCGCTTACGAGTTGTTGGCCCGATTAGGTCGTGGATAACGCACTCTCCTACCCCTCCGCCAGTCGAGGCGTGGGGATTCTCCGTGACCCTGTAGACTGCGACGCCCGTTTCTCTACCACCTACCGGCGTTTCTCGACCGAGTCCGCTGCAGGAGACGAGCTACGATCTTCCTCACACTCGACGGCAGAATGATCTCGTCCAAATTTCGTAAACTGAGACTCGGAGCGCTAGGCTGTCGATCGCCAAACCATAATGGCAATGGAGGTGGTGCGCTATTGTCGTCTACAAACCCTTGGGCCGGGCAGTGAGAGCTTAAGAGTAATTCCAGAACTTAAACAATTCCGGGTGGATCGGGGACAAGAGTTTGTGGTATCGGGGATGCTCGGCAGGGTTAGGCGTCCCTCCGTCGTTCGCACTATGAAGGATACGGCTGCGCGGGTATGGCTCTCCGCGGTCACGGCGGACGCAGAGAGAGAGAGAAAGAGAGAGAGAGAGAGAGAGGCAATCCGCTATCTTCCCGGTATTCGCCCTGGCTGCGCTGCGTGATATTCTCCGCGTCCCCCGTCGTGCTGAGGACCGGGTGGCTGGACTCCCCGAATGTCTGCTGCGTCGCGCTTAGATCGGCCGACTTTGATGTCATCTAGGCCCAGACGATTGGGTTTAGACGCGGATGCGTAATATGCCTCACCTTACCTTCCCTATTCTCACGATGATTTCTAAGGCGAGCCGAGCCTGTGTCAGCGACATGTCAGCATAGGTGGGAGCTGCAGCCTCGATGGCATCACAACGGTGACCGCCGAGAGGCCCAGGAAATGCAGCCACATCCCGACATCGTGGCTAAAGGATCGTGCGTCGAGATTGGTGAGGGAGGACTCGACTCGACGCCACCACCGGCAGGGCCCTGCTGTGAAGCCTCTACTAGCTGGAGAAGCGACCCCTTTAGCCATGTTACATCCAGGCGACGCCCCTGGTCATTGTCAATCTCGCAGAAGATACGACGGCTTGAATACAGAAGCTTGTTTCTAACCTTGGCGCATACAAGCTTATTTCTTTAGTCAGCGTGCGATACGATATCTGCTACTTGTAGGCACCCATCGCCCATGAGAACGGCGCAATCGAGGCCTCAGATTCCTCAACCTCTGGGCTTCTAGCACGCCATATCACCACATTCATTTTATCAATTATTTTACTCCTTCTTGTCTGGCTCCTTTCCATGGCGAAAGCCTATTTACCTTCCCATTCCATCGAATTCGGCGCGGATGTGGCCCTATGCCGGCACATACAGGGGAGGAACACGATCTCGCCGAGAGGAAACCTTGAGGCTCTCTCTACGTCAAGAATATTTGCTGCGCATCGCAGGATTGTTCCCACCGCACTGCTTAACGATGCCACCCTAGGCTCCAGGGCGGCCCCTCGGCGAATTGCCTTGCAGCTCCATACAAATCTACCTTCTGCGTGCGCCGACAAGGGCCGGAGCAGAGGGGTCATTGGTGATCGTCATGCGTGCAAACAAAAAAAAAAAACAAACAAAAACCCCTGTAACGACATGGCAAAACGAGCCCGCTATTAATCGGTTTATCGGATACTGGTAGATGGTATTATATTGTCCTGTTACGTCCACATGGTGTTTTCGAGGCTCCCGGCTACAGATCTGGCGCCGAGGCACCGCAAAATGATGATCTCTCTGGGAGACAAGCCGAGGATGGCTGTAGGCACAATTGAAACGACCGGTCACCGCTGGAGACACTTGTCGCTCGATACTATCTTTGCTCTTTCGTAAAACATTCCCAACCCCACAGTCTGACAATAGCTTGGTGATGTTGACGACCGACATAAAATAATTTCGGCCTCGAGTCCTGGTACCTAGATAGCAGCCGCGATACCTCATTAAGCATCCGTTGGCCATTCTGCCGACACCATGGAACCCAAGCTGTTACCTATCCACCTGAGCGCGCTGCTCAACAAGCCTATGAAGTCGGCGCCGCTCGGTTTCTGGGAGAGTTGTGGTGTCCTCAGCCGTGGCTCACCGGCTCACCGACGAGATCTTTCCGGCTACCCTCGAGTTGTCGCATTCTCAGCTTCTGTCACGCTATACCTACAAATGTACTTGGTGGGTATAACTACCGCCACCCAGTGGTATTAGGCTCGTCGGCGTGATGCCAAGTTTCCTGGGGACACGCCTAGGTCTATTTATCCTCGCTACGACGTATGACTTCGGTTGAGCGCGCGCCGCCAATTCATTTCCAGTAATTAATTGACTACGAGGGCCAGTGGACGGGTCGCATCGAAGCCCCAGATACTCGCTTGACTCCCTAGGAGCCCGCCATATTCTGCCGAGCGAGCGAGTCTGGGGAATCCTTGGCCAGATAATATCCATTGCAGCTCGTTTCCCCAGATTATTATCTGCAGTCCTTATACACGCCTACTTACGAGAGTCCTCCTCTCCGGCCCGCGGTTCGCTTCGCTGGACGCCGTTTAATCGCGGCAGTTACTGTCGCACCCGGCATGTCTGCGACGCAAGGCGCGGCTGCACGTGCGCTCACGACAAGTGCTCGGCTCCCTTCTCCTGGTTGTGATTGATCGCCCGCGGTCGGGGTAGCACGACAGTGCGGACTGTATGTCGGCAATATATTTCGACTCGGGCCGGAAGGGGTGGGGAAGCGTGCCATGGCGCTTGGATCATGGAAAGAAATGTGAGGGAAAGGGAGCTAGGAAATCCGACTTCGTGAGTATTCTATTACAAGACTGTTCTAGGAGTTCGTCGAGACTAACAATAGCGATGCTATTGACGCCCAACCCGATGCTTGGAGAGGGAATACGCCCAAGCCGGTCCAAAGGAGTCGGCTCTACGATCAGGACGGTCTACGTGCGTGGGAAAATATGGCTATTGCCCCGTTTACCCATGCATGAATCCCTTCTTCTCCAACGTCGGGAGAGGCTGGCCTACCAAGACTAGCGGAACGCCCCGGCCGGACTTTTGAGATTAACCAGCGTATTATACCTATGTCTCTTACTAGGCTAGCTGCAGATACATTGCAGTGTGTGCGCGGCAGAGGCAGATGACAAGCGGTAAGTATGCGAGGATGACGGAGTGAGGTTTGATGACAGCCTCAATCAATCTAGACGCGCTACCTCGCTAAAGGTGTCTGCGGCTAATCGCGCTTGCGGAAATTAACAACGGGTGTATGTCGCCTATTATGTACACGATGACGATGATTATGATTACGGTGGTGGTGGTGGTGGTGGTGGTGGTGGTGGTGGTGGTGGTGAATACGCTGCTATAACTCCTTCTTTCTCGTCAATCATCTGCAACCATAATCAAGTGCCGCCACGAAGATTGTGCGTACACATCAGACTAGTAAGGCGACCCAATCTCTAGCAATTTACGTCAATGGCGCGGTTAATTCTCAATAGAATCTTTCTAACGCCGGAGTTAGACTTACGATACGGCATCGAGCTACCGAGCCCGTCCTTGTCTCTATGTCGTCGGCATGAAGGTATCATGAGTCTGACTACCAAAATAGCTGGATCGACAAGGCATTATTCGAGGACAGCCTCTGGAAACCAACTCGGACACTAACGTGCCACTCAGACACCACAATAGATCGGGCGCCAGGTCATGGGAGCGTAGATATTTATGTCGTCGCCCTAATCGGAATGCAAGTCGTCCAGTTAATCAGGGCGTGCGTTGCTGCCTGAGCCTTGCCCATTCTCTCACCCCTCTTTTCCCCCTATTGCACTCGTGATCCTGGTCCGGCGGACGTGTATCACCCAATTTGCGATGCAACTTTTCCGGCAGGGTAAACGAGGCGTGGTACAATCTCGCCGTAAGGTGTCTTGCGAGCATCTACTTCCTTAGCATCAATATGCCCGAAATTGAGGAGCTAGATCGACTTCTCCAACGCCAACGCCGAGAACACGCCGGCAGTGGCGCCTCACCAACAGGGCACAGCGATCGTGCCAGTCCATGGCAGATCCTACGACGACCGCAGTGCCAGTGGGGATCAAGACTATTTTGGCCTACGCCGAGAGTTTGCGGGCCTACATGATCCTGTCGATGCTGGCCGCCCTTTCTATCGTGTCTAATACCATCGTAGGAAACATCGTACGATTCTCACCTTGCCATTTAGACGGGTAATGTGCGACTACCATGATATCCCCTATTCCCAAGTGGGATGCGCGAGTGAACCAAGGGCACGTCAGGTCTAGTTGCATATTTTTCGTTCTCATCACCATGAGTAGTGATACAGAGTATCCCCTGGAAGTACCGCCGCCTCCCTAGCGTACCGAAGTCGCGGATTCAAGACGAGCGGACGGCAGAAAAATATTTCGACTAGTTGTGTGGCAAAGTTAGTGTCACTGGGTGCGGTGCTGGTTTTTGAAGCCCATCTTTCTCGCTCCAAGTGTGAGGAGTATCCATAACCTCCATCAAGAGCAGACCTAAATCAGACAGGTTTACAAGTCGACAGCCTCCAGGCTGGCCACCGCCACACCGCTACGACAACAGGAAAGTTACCTTGATGTCCGTATTTACCAGACAAGAGTGCTAGGCGTTATAGGTTGTGGCGATTATTTGTCTCTCTTGAGTCATAACATCTTCTTGTGCCCCGGGGACTCAGTACGATGACGAGTGGCGACGGCCATCATGTCGAAGTCTCCTCGGCTGTTCATCACTCAAGGTCCCCTGGGGGCACAGGCAGCGCGAACTGACGCCGATATACTTAGTGTTTGACCGCAGGCCCGTCCCCATAGCTAGTATTACGTCGATCGCCGCCGACTCCTATGAGTTTCTCGATCGGATGGAAGTAATGACTCCAGTTTTAAACACGCTATCGGGAGTGGCGCTACGTCGAATGAAGGAGAGGCTCGATTCCCGGTCGCCTGCCACCACGCGTAGCCGGAGCGGCAGTAACGTGCTTCCCACACGAATAGCTCTAAAGTGAAAAGACGGTCCGGGGTCTATAGACGTAGGAGTGTGTGTAGCTTCTTGGGGCGAACCATCATCGACTTATGCCAGAGGTATTCTTCTTAACTACCTTCTCCTCAAAACGAATAGGGGCAAACAAAAACGGTCCCTTGAGAGAGCCCGGGTCGAACCGAGTCGTACTTACTAGATATATTGTCTGCTTGGTCATATAAACCCTCTTCTCTTCCCGGTACCACTCCGGCTAGAGGGACAGTAGTTGCTATGCTGTTATTTCCGCACATAGTAAGTAGGTGGTTACGCGTTTGTGGGACGGCTCGGGGATTCTAGTGTCATACTATGAAGTTGCTGCGCAGACTGATTCCCGGACACTTACTTCCTACATAAGACTGATCTACTCTCGAAGGACTAAACACGCACAAGGCCCTGCTCTATAAAGTATTGTTGTGTAAGCGTGGGTAGGTGAACTAGAAAGGCAAAAGGGTCGCAACGCTGGTTAGATCCTACAATAAACCCCCAATGTAACGAGTTCCCATCAAATATATGAGCAAAATCAAGGGTATTTTATCTGTTGAATTCCTGCAGCCACTACATCTCGTTACCTAACTCTTAAAACACCCCTAAACGTTCAGAAAATTCACCACAACCCTTCTGTGACGCTTTGCTGGGGCCGCACCCTCGGAAGCACCTCGATGCTGAGGTACTTTGCGCGGACGTCGTGTACGGCGTCGCGGGTGCGGCGGTCGGTGCAGCTGTCGGCGATGGTGTTGAGGGCGATGTCGGCGCCGAAGATGAGGTCGAGGAAGCCGCGGCGCTGGTCGCGGTACATCACGGTTTTCTCGTCAGCGCGGCGGTCGACCTCGACCTCGTCGACGATGCGGACCTGGCGGCGTAGCTCGAGGTTGATCTCGGCGTCGGTCTTGCGGGAGTCGCGCTCGCTCTCGAGCGCGTGCACCCGCGTCCGCGCATCCGCCAGCTCCCGCCTCGTCCGCGCCATCTCCCCCAGGACCCGCACACTCGCCAGCCGCAGCTCTAGCTGGTCCTCTGGCTGCTTCTCCAGGTGCTCCCACAGGTGCGCCAGCGCCTCGCTTGCGCTCACCCCCCGCCCGTCGAACCCCAGGTACGAGTAGAAGGTGGACACGTCCTCCTGCAGCTCGCCCATCGCCCGTCGCGTCGCTTCAACCAGGTCCCAGAACTCCCGGAGCCCCTCCCTATTCCCTACTCGCTCGGCCAGCAGGTCTCTTAGCCTGCTGCACTCTCGTTCTGACGCCTCTAACTTACCTCGGAGCGTACCGTCGTCACCTCGTTTTTTATCTCCCGCCTCCGGCTTGCCTCTGTCACCTCGGGCCTTACCAGTGACCTGGTCCCTCAACCTGCGGTTTTCCTGCTTGAGCGCGTCCAACTCGCTCCGAAGGTCACTAGTAGCACCGTTCAGGCTCCGGGACTGTTCCGCTAGCTGATCTGTCAGTCTGGCGTTTTCCCGCTTCAGGGCACCTACCTCTTCCAAAAGCGCACTGGACTCGTCTTCGGACCTCTGCAGTTGTTCCAATTTTTGCTTGAATAGGGTGAGCTTTTCAACGAGCTTCTTTTCTTCCGTATCCATGGCAACTCGAAGTTCCTCCTCCCTAGCTTCGGCTTCCGCGGCCTGTTTCTTGTAAAGCTCTTCGGTCTCTGACGATATGCGCGCGGCCTCGTCGGCAGCTCTGACCTCAGATTCCAGCCTCTCGAGCTCGTCCCGGAGTCGAGTATGGTTCGCCCTGCATCCATCGAGGTCGTTTTGTAAATGCGTGTTTTTCTCCCTCGCCTGGTGGAGTTCCGCTTTGATGGCTTTTCTCTCCTCACCATCGTGGCCAGACGTCGGATCCTCGAGCTCGCGAATCTCGCTCTTAAATTTCTCCTCCATTTCATTCAGGAACTGCTGGTTTCTAGCCTCAAGGTCGGCTTTTATCGCTTCCTCTCTCTTAGCCTGACGGCCCATCGCCTTCGCAACAAAGCAGATAACTCGCTCATTCTCGGCGACGAGACGATTGAACCACGCAATCGGGACTGTTTCCTTTCCCTGTAGCTCATTCTTGATGCCCTCCAGCCACTCCATGCTACGAAGCCGGATCTTTTTCGATATGATTTTCTCGCGTTGCTCCGGGGTAGCCTTGTATCCCTTGATCTGCTCCCAATTTGCAATCGCCCGTTCTGCCTCTTCGGCTACGTCTTCCATAAAACTCTCGTTGGCTAGATACCCCAGCCCTTGGCTTTCTTCGTAGTGCCCTAGGAACTCGTGGTTGTCCTCAGTGTCAAAATCGGGGTCAGGCAAAGAGAGTAGACGGTGGGTCCCTGGCTCATGTCCAGACCCATCGTCTTCCGACGGCAGTATTAGTCCGTCGTAGGCTTCTTGGCTAGAGGATGAGCCCAATGGCTCTTGAGGATCCGTAATGGGCACATTTACCCAATCGCTATCGCTGGAGTTCCGTTCTTCACCTAAAGGCTCACTTACATTGGACGGACGATCGTCGGTGGCCATTGTGTCCTATGTCAGATCTGGTACAATTCTAGCTAGGTAATATCCAATAGCGTCAGAAGATTGTACTCGGTATGGGAGTCCAAGCGAGAGCTGTGTAGTGCCTGCGGTGGGTTATGTTGCCGTCGGCCGTGTTTGGTGTGTCTAAAGTGTGCTTATAGAATTCCACGACACGAAACTCCTCCAGCTTATATATTCCCAGATACCAACCACTAGCACGAAGAGGTTGATATGAGGCATAGCTTGAAACATCTGTACAATGAATGATCCATCGCTAATATGACACGTAGGAAGTGTATTCCCACAGACTTGAGACTGCGGTTTGGAGAACTGAAGATGTTATTGATGCAACTCTTACGAACATCAATGGCATTGTGCTATCGCTTTATTGAAGGCTAAAGGAACATACAACAGGCAAAGGAGACTGTGTTTTAGACTTAATTATTACAGGAAAGACTACAAAGAAACGGCAGTGAAGAAAGTTAAGGACAAGGCGGTAAATTAAGACATTCAGACACCATATGTCTAAGTATCTCGTCCCCGTAGATAAGATCTCGATCCTTCTAGATCACCTGTCCTTTTCGCAATTATTCTACTGTGTCTACTCTCTTCTAAGTTACCACTTATATTAGAACACAGTGTGGGAAAGGAGTATCAAGGCTTTCATCTCACATGTGATTTCCTTTATCGGCGTCATACTTCTACAAATGAAGTCTTTCCAATTCAACTATTTCAATGAGAAATCTCCTCAACACAACACAGACCGTGACCTATCATCCCAGATGGTGTTGGTCCAAGTGATCAAAGCGTAAAGGTTATGAGAGGATGCCGTATCGACAAATCAGTCCCTCAATCAGGATGCCCAAAACTAAGGTACCTTACCGAGAAGTGCGCAGACCATTGAAGGAGGCCTACCCACAAGCGACAACAAGGCGGCAGCCTGTGAAAGGAAATAGTCCTGTAAGCTTGTATTTTGTTATGACAACTTAATTTACAATGAAGCTATATCAGAATTACACACGTTAGGACGGCATAAGCAATGTAAGCGCTTGTGAGTCATTCCTCACTGTCTCGGGTATACTTGCCATCAGTGATATTACATACATACACGCTGCGGACACCTTTCTTAGCGCCTCTTTGTGATGATCGACATGACACCTGACGCAAGGGATAGGCTGTTGGCCTTGGCACAGCCTCCAAATACAGGTAGGCAGTGGTGGTGAGAAGCCCCCAGTGGGCTACGGGTTTATCTCCGTCACCTAGACCCAAGAGGTAACATATGTCCCTTAATTCTTGCCTCCATGTTAGTGGCGATATATATAGCTTTATGGCGCTTTATCCAGTGACTAGATCGCTGACATTTCCACATCCTAATCGGTCCCGGCGGGAAGGCAAAAGCGAGAACGGGGGAAGTTTTCCGAGCCCTTAGCCAGATAAGCCCGCGTTGTCAACCCCTAAGCGCTTCACAGAAGATATCATTTATCACAAGCACTGGATACAATTATAACTACGGGTGGCGGAACTTTTCAGGCGATCGTTACCCCTTTCCCCTTATCGTTAGGTGTTAACGAACCGTTTTGTCACACCAACATACACAGGTATCGCTCAGATGATATTCGTTGCAGAAAGGAAAATCAATCTCGTGGAGTACCTTACCAGGACGAGAGGCAGAGTCTACCGGGTCGGTTGGGAACATACACATACATGGGCGACACATCCAGCGTTATAACATTGTACAGGTAACGGGATTTACTGTCAAGTTTGTCAACCATATGCGAGGCAGATTCCGTAAATGTGCGAGGAATCTAGACACCACCAACGGTATCACCCTCGGTGACGCCCAATCCACGACTTTCATACAAGCGAAGAAGGTATGTCATGGTCAATCAGGTCATGGAGACGCACACCTAGGCGCCGCTTCGTAGATTAGTTGGTACGCTGCTGAAACTTGAAGAGAAGAACTGTGCTTAAACAGCGCACCGTCGCCACCACGTCTACCTCCACCAGTTGACCTCGTCCATGTTATGAATAGAAATTCTTCCTGGACAAGGGGAGGGCCGGGGGGGGCGTCTTTTGATACGCCGTCAGCAACCCGGCGATAATCCCCGGCGAACAGGACTGCTACTGGATGGTAGATAGACCATTGAATCCCGATCGACGAAGCGTATTGGACTTGCTGTGGTTGTTGAATATGCCTAGGGTCATGGTGTAGCAGACCCAACAGGCCTAGAAGCCAGTACCTGCCTACCTCTTGTACAGAGATAAGTCGAAATTGAGTGGCCAAGTACCATCCTACACGCGGCAGTTCTCTTTGGGGCCCATGACAGCCCTTGGCATAGCACTTCTCGTTAGCACCGTGGTTATCCCTGGGCATGACAGGAATCTCTATGCCCACCCAACACACTGAGTAGAGGAATTTGTATGAGAGCAGACAGAGTTCATTGGAGGGGAGTCAAGATATTATTGCATAACAAAAAGAACCGCCGAAAGTCAAGAAATAACCATTCATTGCCACCTTTTCCCTAACGACCTGGGTGTAGATATCGTGTACTATCGAGACATCATTCATTTGCGAAAAGGGGGAATCTAAATGAGCGAACTACATAGTGAAAATTGCTGAAAATCAACTGTGGCCGAACCAACCCACCGGATATGAACCGTATAGCCTGCGTAAAGAGAGTATGATGAAAAAGCCTCCGACGATAGAGAGTGAGCGCCGTCCATGATATCAAATATGCCGCTTAAATACTTTTCAAATAGCATCGCTCCAACCGCTCAGACCGTACCGCATCAGTCGTATTCAATGGCCCACGACGTAGGTCTACCTTCTTCTAAACCGCTCGCTCGCCGTTTTATATCCCTTATAACCGCGGAGTGTCTTTGCTCACCACAAAGTATCCCTATCCACTAAGCTAGTCCCTGGTTGGGAGGCTTCGGAATGTTGCTTTGGCTGGAAAGGGATGGTGGTCAGGGATCCGATGGCTACCTGGTGGTGGGTTGGGCTATAGCGGACCGGAGGCAGATCGTAAGGAGGCAGTGGGTGTGCATGCCGTAAAGGGAATTCAGGGAGCCTCTGCGCCGGCGCTGCCAACGCCAGCTCGCCTAGGACGCGGCCTGGGAAGAAAGCGAGCAGGGCCAGGATGGCCAGGAGAACCATCAGTCCGTCGAGAATCAGGAATAGCGTCTCGGACCGCGCAACCGAACTGCTATATCCCTCGGCTACAGCGATAATGCGATAGGCTGTCCGAATCACAAGGAGCAAGATCGCGAACGATAGGGCTACACAGCACGGGGTCGAGTTAGCAAAAGCATTTATTACTGAAAAGTCACATAGCAGATCCCACATACCAGACAACAAAGCTTTGAATGAAGCTCCAGTGTATATACCCGCAAATTTGGGGTCGAGAGAATGACGTTTCAAGAGCACCGAAATCGCGAATAACGTCCCGTGGCCAACGAAAATAACCAAGGCGACGAGTTGGATGACGAGTCCCGCAATGAGGACATGAGCGCCTGTATCGACCTGGATATAATGTTAAGTACATCGCCTATCTCTATCGGTCACGTAGAGCAGATCCATTGCCAACTTACCTGTTCGGCGCTCTCTCCGACAGCAGACAAGACACTGCCAGCGACCTCGAGCACGAACGCGGCGGTAATCAGGCCGTAGAAGAAGAGCTGGTACCAGACGGGTCTCCAGGTGCGAAACTCTTCGCCATAAACGACGACAACGCGCGTCGCGGCGAGGAACACAGCGCCACAGATGAGGGTCGGCGCCGTCGTCGTGCCGGTGAGGAAGAGGGCAAACGCGCTCGCCGAGGGGTGGAAGTCGTGGTGTGGTAGTAGTATCACGCGGCCGACGTAGCCGAGCACCTCAAGGGCGAGCCCCGTGGCGACGGCGGTCGCGAAGATTGAGCCCCGGTACTTCACGCCGAGACCTAGCGTGACGGGGATGAGGAGGGCGAAGAGGGCGAGGAAGACGACGTTGCTGGCGAGAGAGGACTCGCTGGTGAAGAAGAGGTGCAGGCAGCGGCCCGGGGTGCAGTCTGAGGAACTATCCATGTTTGCTTGGTTCTGCGTGTCATCGCATGTGCGGACTGATCGATCAGCGGGAGGGCTAGGATGGGATGAAGAAGAACTCGAGAGGACTCAAGGGAGTTAAATTTAGTGAAAATCGGGTCGACTCTACAGATAAAGTGACTCAAGCCGGGAAAAGCCATCGAACCCGAGGGCCTGGCACAGCGCCTTTCTGCGAAGCTCAAGATAGAACAGAGCGAATGGGGTTGGCGAAAGGATAGACCGGGCCGGGATAGACATGCCTCTCCCCCTGGCGAGCCGATGTGGCATCGATGCTCCTCTAGCAAAATACGGTAGAAACCACACATGTGTTAACCCCCCTCGCCCACACGCACACATACACGCACACTGCGCATAGCTTTGACTCAACATCATCGGCCAGGATACCACACAGTACCTACCTCGCGGACGCTTTATTAGGGCTAGTCGGCCCGTGATTATCCGCGCGCCAGCGAGCAGGCCGCGATGTGCTCAGCATACCTACAGAGGAAGAATATTCCCACGGGCTTACAGAGGCAAGACCGGCGTAGACCCTTGTCGCGATGGTCCTGGCTCTGTTTTCCCAGTCCAGGGAGAGCTTCCAGGTTGTCCAATGAGGACAGCGGCAGGGGGCAGACGAGGCGGAGACCGACCCGGCGCTGTGGTTCACCCCGGCGCGCCGTATCGACGACGGCCAACCAGGAAGAGACCCGTGTAGCGGTGCGCGGTAAATAGCAGCACCTATGTGGCGCTGTCACCAGATCGAACCATGTCTGCGCACTTCCTGGTCCCGGAGAGAGAGTATGCGCACAAGTCGCCTAGCGTACGCGTCCCAGAGTCGAGCTTAGACTGTACCCAGGAATTCTGCCACTTCGCTTTAGCTAGAGTATAGCGGAATACAGGCCCACGAAAGCGATGGCTATCGGCCACGCTGCCTAACGGGCGCTCTCTCGCATACTCAGAGGTGGGACATGCTGCCTGCGTGTGCGCTGACCAGGCGTAGGCACAGAGGAGGCGGATCTCCATATTGATCGGTAGGACAGCAACGTCGCATGCTCTCGCCGGCCATGCCTAAGCGGGCGTGACAGGGACAGTGACGGCGATGTTGGATGCGGAGGCGATCATAAATGTAGGTAGATATTATACCTAGCAGAAGGCGATATGGCAGAGTGTTGGGACCAGGGAGGGCGAGAGAGGATGCGGCCGATTATGCGGCCACGATATAGATAGATAGGTAGGTACCTTTCGCTTATCGACGCGTGCCCGGTTGAGCAAGCAGCGGTAAGTGGGGTCCCAACAGGCGCTGCCAGCTGCCTACCCTTGTATCCATCATAAGGGTATATCAGGCACCCGCGGATAACGCCCCGTCGAGTACAATTGCTCAACACCGCCTAACGTAGGTACGTACCTCCTCCTAGCATACTGGAAAGTAGACGGGCAGCCTTCTGCAACCGCACAACAACATTGCCATACCCGGAGACGTCAACAGGGCCTACATATGTTCGGCACCTAAGATTACCAGGCGTGCGACAGCGACCTGTATCTTTTAAGACCTTGGTTCGAATGCAATGCCCTCGCCAGCCGGAAATAGAACGGGCTTTAAACCGCCGAAAAGGCGCTTATTCCTTACATATATTCCTAGATGCGCACCAATCACCAACGACCGTTTCTCTCCCTACATTCCAATATGGTTTAGTCTTTTATTTCTTCGTCTAACCCGATATGGGGCATGACGTAGCGGTGCTAGACCGCCGCCATCTCCATCCTTCTTCCTCCCCTGAACGCCCAGCGAGATCCCCGATCGATCCCGCTTCCATTCCACGCACGGCCTCGCTTTACACGATAACTATGCTTCCTCCACCCACACGCCAGAACCCCAGCGGCATGCCAAGGTAACGTAACCTGGTGCTCTCCTCCGGCCTACGCAGAAGAGCCCTCGAGGCGATGGCCACCGGCTTGCGCCGACACGTCGCCGGCCGTGGCCAGAAGCTGCGTGCGATTCGCGCCCTGTCGCAGCCAGGATGCTGCGCACACACCCATTCGGCTGCGTGGACGAGAAGCTATTCCGCCCAGGGCGACGACCCTAGACTGCGAGAGATACACGACGAATATGCCACCATCAGAGAATGCTACGGTGCGGGCCCCCCTCTTCCTCCCTCTTCGGTCGTCGAACTTAACCCACACCGTCAGCTACCCCGCGGGATCCGGTCGTGCTCGCGCACGGCCTGATGGGCTTCGCCGAGGTCCGGGTCGCCGGGGGATTCCTCCCGACGATCCAGTACTGGCGGGGAATCGCGGACGCGCTGAAGGCGAACGGCGTCAAGGTCATTACGGTCACGGTGCCACCGTGCGGTAGCATCGAGCAGCGAGCTGAAGAGCTCGCGCGCGGCATCGCTGCCGCCGCGCCAGGCCAGCGCGTCAACGTCGTTGCCCACAGCATGGGCGGGCTTGACGCCCGGTATATGATATCGCGGCTGCGTCCGCCCGACGTCAACGTCGGTTCGCTCGTCACCATCGCGTCGCCGCACCGCGGGAGCGCCTTCGCCGACTACGTCTTCGACGAGATCGGGGTTGAGCGGCTGCCCGGCATCTACCGCTTCGTCGAGCGGCTCGGCATGGACACGGGCGCCTTCGAGCAACTGACCCGCGCGTACATGACCCAAGAGTTCAACCCCCGGACGCCCGACCACCCGGACGTCCACTACTTCTCGTACGGCGCCATGATGGACCGGCCGTCGCTGTTCTCTCCGTTCCGCCGCTCGCACAGGATCATCGGCGAGGCCGAGGGCCCCAACGACGGCCTCGTCAGCGTCGAGAGCTCGATATGGGGCACTTATATGGGAACCCTATTTGGCGTCAGCCACTTAGACCTCATCAACTGGACAAACCGCCTCGGGTGGATATTGCGCAAGTGGATGGGACAGGGGCCAACGTGGGTTTTCTTGTTCGACTGTCACCGCCCGTCCCCCCCGACTGATTCGTAAAATAGCTTCAACGCCATCGCATTCTACCTCGATATCACCGACAGGCTTGCCCAAAAGGGCTTCTAGCCTAAGAAGATATAATACATCTCCAGGATGGCTTCTCGTCTAAAATATATACCGGCATGCCGTCAAAGCCCGTCTCTCATAGGCATTTTAGCTAATTACCCCTCGCGAAGAAAATGGAGGCCCTTTTTGGCATCCCGGTTTCGCTAGGCCTTCCTGCTCGGCACTGAGACGCTGGTATATTTACGTCGAAACCTATGTACGGCAGAGCCAACCCCAATAAACAATAAGGGCCCGGTTTATCATCTCTTAGGCGTTAGGCTCTATTACCGTGCATATCCTGCCAAGAATGACAGATGCATGGGAGGGCTATACGGTACCAGCTACCACACGCAGCGCCTATGGAACGCACCCACGCCACTGGTGACGTTCTCTTAACCCGACGGCCTTGGGGATTAACCTAGTGATACACTCCGTGGAATGACCACGGCCCCGGGAATCTTGACCACAAGAGACGATGTCGCTGAAGGCGCCTACTAACCCAAATCCCAACACATATGCGCAAGCCAGGAGCGGCGGCTGCCTCCTCTCCCAAGTCTTGGACTTGTCCGTCTATAGTCTCTCGGGGTCTTCTTGACGCCAGTAGATACGGGGGCCTATTGATAGCCAAGAGATAACAGGCTCAGGCCCGAACGCAAGTACAAAAAGTTTAACCCCCCAAGAAAAAAGAATCAATCATATCATATTCTTCACCTCATGCCAAGGACAGAATAACCACATTCCGATTTCCATCCGCGAGAATGTTTGCACCACGGAAAGCTGAGCAAGTGTCGTCCACCGGCCGGAGGATATAGGGGTCGATGCCACGTCGTGTCGGGTCACGGCGATCCCCTGCTCCCCTGCTCCCCTCCTATGCGTATACATACGACCGACAAATCTAAGGGCTTACGAGGTCCGGAATGCAACAAACACCACTCACCAACGATATGCCGTTCTCCCAACCCCGTCCCGAACTCGCACGCGCGATCAGCTCTTCCTCCTTAGTAACCTGCTTACTTGCAGACAGAGGACTGACGAAATTTTCAAGCTACTGGGCCCTCGGTAACCTTTCCCGTCTTCTCGGCGGCAACGCAGGTCCCCAAGACAGCTCCGCCGGCGCGAGTGACTTGGGCCCGAGAGTCGTGGGCGTCCGTGCGCAAGTGTGTCCGTGTGCCCGCGCGCACGTCGGTCTCGCCGGCGGGTAGCTACCTAATGCCAGCCGTAGTCGTAGTCGTAATCGTAGTAAGGCGTGCCAAGCGGCCAAACAAACGAGCAGTACGCGCCCACTCCCGCGCCTCCCGGAGGAACGGGCGATCGTGAGCCCGGTTAGACGTGCTAACCGTGACGCCCGTAGAGTCGCCCATGTGCTCGCCGGCGAGGGCGGCCGGTGCGCAAGGGGCTCGCGTAGGTACAACCGTGGCATGCTTTCGGCGCTATCTCAAGTGCCGAATGCTCGAGATTACGCGTAGCGTGGGCGCGTAGCCAAGGCAGCAGCAGCAGGAGGGGGGGACGGCGCGGGTCTTGATGTCGCGACGTCGTCCTGTCTATCTACCTCGTGCCTGGCCGACTTCCGCACATAATCGACCGATTACGACGACGGGCAGGTAGACGAAGCGCCATATCGGAGTTGTCTCCACGCCCATGCTGGGCTCTCACGCCGTGCGCAGTCTGGTATAAGTAGTCTGAGAGGGCGCAGCAAACGCCAGAAACTCAAGAATCCACCCACCCCCCCCCCCCTTTACTGTCTACCCGCACTCTTCCTCCCCTCCCCTTCTACCTACCACGCCGCCCACCCTTCCCCTATCGGTATGTGTTTACGTATACCCTCACGTTGTGATTTACTCTCGCGGCGGCAGCTACGACACTAGCACTGCACACGCGTCCCCTATGCCGTCTAAGGAGGCGCTATCTCGCAGCCAAGACGCCGCCGCCCTAGCTTGGACGTTTCCGCTCTCGCGGCCGCGAGTCTGCCAAAGAGGGGAGAGACCAGAGGGGGGAAAAAAAGGAAAAGAAAAAAGAGGGGGGAGGCTAGGGCAAGAAGATGGCATTCATACCGAGTCAGGACCCATCGACGTTTCGCTGAAAAAAAAAGATTGAAAAAAAAAGAGAGAGGCATCTCGGAGACTTGTGGATACACTAGGCCGAGCCTAACTGCCTACCTACCTACGCTCCGAGACGGAGAGAAGAAGAGCTAGGTAACAAGGCCGCAGGCGCTCGGGAGACTACGTCGTCTCCCCCCCCCTCCCCCTTCCCACCCTAGCCTATAATAAGCAGATGGGAGGGCGGCCGGAGTGGATGCTCTCTATGCCCTTCTCGGCACTTCGCCATTCCTTCGCCGAGGAGCATGGAGACGGGTTCGACAGATGTAGGTAGGTATATATCGAGCCCGTGGGCCCTATAGCCTATATGGCTGTAACAAGGTTCGGCATAAGTAGGCTTTCCACCTCTCTAGGAGGGAGGGGGGGAGGAGAGAGAAGGGGGGAGCGCCGCCGCTCAGACTTCGCCTGGTCCGGATCCGGCTGTGTGGTCCTCGGCGACGGGCTCGCCCCCCATTTTTCTGTTCCCTTTTTTTTTAATGGTAATATTTTATCGTGGTATTCTTTTTCTTTCTTTCTCCTTCTCTCTTTATCCTTCTTCTTCTTTTTCTTTTTCCTTGCCTGTCCCCTTTATTCCCTCGCCCACTCGGAGAGAAGCGAGCCACACGTATACCACGTCGTACACATCTCGGACCTACCTGGCCTAACCTCAGGGATCTATGGCATATATGTGTGGATGTACGTACGGCTTATGTGTGACATGCTACCTATCCACTTATGTATGTACGATGTATGTAAGGAGGGTCCCCTCTATCTCTATCTCTCTCTCTCATCGGGAGCGACCCTACCTACTACTTACTACGTAGGTAGGTAGTACATCCTCCCTCCCCTCCCCTCCCGCCCTAATCTTAGCGGCCAGAGCGATTACTACGTCCGAGACGTCGATCCGTAAAGCCGGCCCGTCGGTGTCATCTTCGTCTTCGTCGTCCTCGTTGTCGTCTCGTGCCGTCTCGTCGGGTTAAATAACGCGCTCGTAGGAATATAGGTCGAGGCACGCTAGCGGTTCCGGACGCCCGCACACACCTGCCCACAACGTATAGGTGCCGGCTAAAAGCGCTAGCAACGGGGTCTCGGTGTCGGGTTGCTCATCCCGTTTCTAGAAGGTTACCCGTCAGCCCAGGTTCTCCGTAGGGTGTCGAGCACGCACGACGTACGTAGGTGGCGCCGCGAGAGCCAGGAGGCAAACGTTGCTCGACTTGTTTCATCTAGCGACGACTTCACCTAGCGCGGGATGGGCCGAACTCGGTTTCGCCTACCTACCTTATCCTATCTATAGGCCGCATAATCACGCAGCCTGGAAGGAGACAGATGGGGTGGTCAGTCGGTGAGCCGGATAGCTGGTTGGCCAGCGAGTCGCCTTCGTCGAAGGCCGAGTTACGCTTCGCGTTCTCCTCTCTTGCGGCCTCTCATCGTCTCTCATTGGCACGCAAGCCACGCCTCTCACGAAATACAGGAAACGAATAGGAACAGAGTGGGGTCATATCTTGGGGGGGGGGAAGCTGAGAGGGGGGGGAGGGGATGATCGGTCTGCTCCTCGTGTCCTGCTCCTCGTGTCACTCAAGCGCTCCCGACGCGAGGAGCGATGCTACGCGGGAGTCGCGATAGCCGCCTAGCTTAATATATGTTTAGGCACCACCCGGGCTGTCGAGTTAAGCACGAGGAGCTGGTCGGGCACGAAGACCGCTAGATAGCTGGCTACTCTGTCGAGCACGACGATGAGTAACAATTGACCAATGCTATGCTTCCTGCACACACGCGGGGGCTTGGCTGAATGAGATGGCCGTCGTTAGAGAGAAAGCAAAACGCAGCAAAGGGGCCCTTCCGTATGGCCTCGCGGGCTGTGGTGTGCCTGTGTCTGTGTCACATAGGTATATTTTCTGTCTTGTGCCCCCCCTCTATCGCCGGGTAGACATCTAGGCCCCCGTGGTGTTTTATTTTATTTTATTTTTTTGCTAAGGTATCTCGATGTATAAGTAGCGTTCGAAGCTCCCGATCCGATAGCAGTCTAGGACAGGTATAATTATTCATATAGTCTTAGGGGGCGATGATAGCGGCAGCGGCGAGGTCCTGGGAGTCTTGACGCCGTCCTGGCTCTGCGAGTCGTCTCGTCCTCGGGTATACCGTAAGGGGATGGAACACCTTTTCGACAAAATTTTTTTTTTACCTCGACTGTCGCGCTATGTGACCTGGCCGGTCTGCTAGTTGGCTAACCGTGTAGGCTAGCGTTAATCCCCGTCGAGTGAAAGCCGTGAGAGGCCCTCCCGGATGTGATAGGACGGACGGGAAAAATCACGATCCGCCCTGGAGCGTTCTAAGCAGGCTCTCCTCTTCAGTGAAGTGGATGAGAGAGGAGGGGCTGACACGAACGACATCGGCGGTGGTGCTCGAGAGCAGCAGCGGCTGTCCAGCGTCCCACGTAACCCGTAGGGAGCACTGAGTGACTGGGCGCGCCGAGGGGTGCGGGTGGCCATAATGTGACCAGTCACCGACGCTGGGCAGTCGAAAATCTGCCTGTACCGCGCATGTTTTTGCTTCCGCCCTTCTCTACATCGCCTGGGTGTCGGCTACGTGGCCCCTAGGCAGAAGCTCCCTGAACCGACTCCTCTTCAGCCTGCGCTCTTCAGTTGCATCCAGGGATGATGCCCACACACACACACCACACGAACACGCACACGCACACGCACACACGCATACGCGCACACATGAATCTTCGAGCCCGCTAGATCAAAGTGGCATCATGGTTATAAAATGCGAAACTGTGCCCGTTCAGGCAATCCGCGCTTATGCAATCTAATGTTTGTGGCATCGTATCGTCCAGCAGCAGCACCAGCAAGGGGAGGGGGGGGGGGAAGGGTAGTAGGGGGAAAGGGTCGTATGTACCGTATGTATGTATGTAGGCAGGTCGAAGAGTCCGGCAACCCTGCGGTCAAGGTGAAGGTCGAGGTGTGGAGGATTTTGACTCGTGTTGGAGTGAACACCCTGGGACAAAAGCCGAAGGGCGCTGCCCAATCTCTCGAGGCTAAGCAGCGTAACATCCCATATGCCTAGTCCGAAAAGGGCCACGGTTCGACGGAGGCATCTCGATCGTCCTCGTAGAATAGCTTCGACGCGCACGCCCCGTCGCGCGTGCTTTCTGAGATGTGATATTCGGTCCAGCATTCCCCTCTCCCCTCCTCCCCGAGGCTCGGGCTTAGTGTGTCTGCCTGTTGCCATCAAATAAGCGTGGATGTTCTTCGTAGCAAGGTGGTGCCGGCGGTAGATCAGGATGATAGTGGGATGACTGCTGGGCTGGGTTAAATACCGACCTGGTCCTGGCTTAGCCTGTATTCTACCGAATCCCTCCCACCGAGAGCAGCTGGGACGTACGGCGGTACGAGGAGAGGATATCTTCGGACGCCGAGAGCGACGGCGTCGCGCTGCAAGGTGCAGGCGTGTTGCCCGACGGGTCTCCGGTGCCTGACGCACGCCATCCACTGTCGCTGCGCACGGCCATGGGGTTTGCATGCCTGACGGTAGCGGGCCGCGGCGTCGCCATGTTGATCGTTGGATCAACAGGTGCTTAGAATAGAAAGGCCGGGACGCGTCAAATTAAAGGAGGTCCTGCTACGAGTCTTTACCTGTATAGTGCAGGCGCTCATACGAGCGCGCACATCACTTCCCCAGCGGGCGAGGGCCAGAATATCGAGGGGGAGGAGGGCATAGGCCGTGGGCGTCCTCGACAGGCATGTCACCCATCCCGAGCGTCGACGAAGAGGCTCTTAAGGTGAATGGCCGCGCCGAGGTGGGCGTTCCAGCGACGGGATTGGTCGGCGATCTACCCCGGTTGGTAGGTAGGTAGGCATTCGCATGTATGTAGGTTACAGGCATTGCCCTCTCTACCAGGCAAGCATCTCCGATCTACCCAAGCCGTAGAAGCGGAGAGGTCACCGATGCTTCGGATTCGTCGACCCCAATGGGACGCAGCGCGCCTGGTCCCGCGTGTAGTGATAGGGTAAAGACGCCGGGCTAGGGAGGCCGTAGAAGATTGTTGGCTTTTTTAAAACAAAAAAACACTCACCTGGAAGAGGCTTCTTCTGGCTCCGGAGGTCGAGTAGCTTGAAGCGAAGCGAGATAAGGGCAGTGCTCCCGCATAACACTCGTAGGGAGAGTCTCGTAGCCCAGCTCCTCCAATGGCCATGCGAGACCAACGGTCGTACTCGGCCTTATTTGATGGCCTACACGCTGATAAGTCTCAACTCTTCATCAGTCTTCATGAGAGGCTGAGGATGCGATGTCTCTGGAAAAAGAAAAAAAAAAAGAAAAACAACAACAACAACGACGCCCAATGAAATGAAATAAAAAAACAAAAAGAGAAGGAGAGGAGAGAGAGCCGCCAGCAACACGCATACCTTCGCTACCAACAAGTAGATCGGTCCGATGAATTAGCACTCGATCAGCTGGCGAGCGGGTGTGGGAGCGCGAGCGCGAAGACCACGAGCGACCGGCGGATGACAGCTAGCTGCTCCTCCGCAAACAAGCCCCGGAGTTGGATGGAGAAGCTCACCAGGTAGGCAGGATGTGCACATGGCGCATACCTATAGCGTCGCTGAGCCGAGCCAGTTCCCCCTCTCCCCCCCAAATCCTCGGCGCGGAATTTCGTCTGCTCTCTCCATTTAGGTACGAGGGACCGAATTCCGGGCGAAACGCAACGCTAAGACGAGAGCAGCATCGGGGCACCTAGTAGGTGCCTGTAATCCCGCTGTCTGCGCTGGCCGAACCGCTGACGACGCTGGAAGTTAGCAGAGAGGTCCAGGGGCTCAGAGGGGAAAACGGAAAGGTAGCAGTGGCAGCCATAGCGGCCATAGCGGCCATAGTGGCCAGCGGTGGCCGTCGTGGCCGTCGCGGCCGTCGTAGACAGCCTGTCGTATAGGGCTCGTGGTCCTACCTGGCAATCCTTCCTTGCTCGTCACCTTATTCACCCGAAACTCTCGCTGGGTCTAGAACGCTCTATGGGGTTGGGTGGCATACCCATGCAAGCCATTCTGGCCCATATACCTTATGCAAGGTTGTCTACAAGAGACAACGGGGTCACAAATTGCATGGCTGCATGTCTGGGCAGGAGACTCCACCGTTCCTCTGGCTCTGGCGTGCCCTTCGGTAGAAGCTCTCTCTCTCTCTCTGTGTGTGTGTCTGTCTGTGTGTGCAAGGCCTCTTTGTGCAAGGCCCTCCCCCTCTGTGCCAGGCAAACCTCGGTGTCTGCAAGAGTGCTAATCTATGTGGGCTGGGGAGGGGCCGGATCCGCTAAGGTTGTAGTGCTCGTACACATATATATCGCCCCGATCTGAGAAAGCGGTCGACTCTCTCGCCTGTCGGAGAATATTTTCGTGGATTGCCGTCTCGTCTCGTCCCCATCCAGCGTTTCCTGTGGTCTCTTGGGATGCCTGTGGTTGTACGTGTAAGATGAGCCTGCTGGCTGCTGCTGTTCTGCTGCCTCCTGCACCCAAGCCAAGTGGGCGTCTCTGTAGGGCCACCACCGCTACCCGCACGCGCGCACACACCCTTCTTTGTGGAGGGGGGGGGGAGAGTGGGCTAGTCCCTCGTTCTCCCTAAAAGCCTCCTCTACTCGATAGCGAACAAGACAAAAGACTGCCTCCCGTTCGCGTTGCCGCAACCAGGACCGCCCGCGACAAAAGGTTGGTTCTCCATCGCCGATGTCCCGGAACATGGTCTGATCGCTAGGGAGACAAAGACAGGCTCGTTGGCCATTTAAGTTTCCAGAAAGAAGAAGAGAGAAAAAAAAAACGCTGTTGGATCTCCGGGGGCGCGGCCCAGGTACTTCTCCATTTCCACCTAAATGCCCGAGGTTCCTATGGGTGTCGCTCCGAGCACAACCGGACACGGGGGCGGAGACGGCAGTGGCAAGGACAAAGGTCAGCTTCGGACGGGCGATCGCGATGACACGTCGAAGGATGCCGGCCACACGCAGACCCTCTGGATACTGATCTTCCGGGGCTACCCTCGCGATATCCAGAGCGCCCGAGTTACCGAGCTGAACATCGTCTTCGACGACAACGAGAGCCGCAATCTCACCATCCGAATTGAAGGCCACCATCCCAACTTCCGTGTGATCGAGGCGTGGAACCAAGGCCACCCCCGAACACGACCCCATTTTTTCCGACGACTTGCTGTCGCGACCGTCGAAACCACTGCGGACCGCGACACGCGGTTGCGGGATGCCATCTTGGGCACTCACGTGAATAATACCGAATCGGATTGGACGTGTCAGAGCTGGGTGGGCGACGTCCTGACGGCGCTGCAAGATGCCGCGCTCATCACCGTCGAGGAAGGCGACAACGCGCTGAACGGGATGGTCAACTATATCGCCCGTGCTCCTTGGCAATAATGTCGGCAGAAGTCCCCGCCGCCAATTTTACATCTCAGCAAGCACACCGAGATGATCGTCAACTATGGACCGAGTAGGGACTGCTTCAACGGGCGAATGGTCTGTCTCGACGGCCGTCTTCAGGTATCGCCGCTCTTCCGATGCTTACGCATGGTTCGCCGTCGCTGACAGGTTAGTGGCATATATACGCTGAGGACGGGCACCGGAGGGGGTTCTGCTTCCCACTCGTGGGAGTAGGCGATCGCTCAGCGCCTTGTTCGTCTACGCGCCGGCTCGCCTCTGTCGACAGACACTTGCCGCATCCTTCGACGACACGGGCGCCGGCCCGTCGGTATAAAATGATTCGTCCTTGCACGCGTTCCCGAGGGCAACGGAACTAGCCGCACTCGACGGATGGATATCTCTTTGGCATGAAGGGGTCCGGTAGGATTTCCGTGATAGTCCTCGCGACTAGGCAACGAGTTTCACGAGCAGCACATAACCCGATTTCAAATCGACGCTTTTTGCTTCTTCCGTATGGCTTTTAATTTCCTTTTCCTCTGCTCCTTTTACTCCCGTTGGCTTTTATCGGCATACGCATTCCGGCGGGATCTGGGGTTTGGCGGCATACATAGGAATATACCCTCAGCTCATCTCCCCCGGATAAAGGTAACCGGCGTTCAGGGGCAGCATACGACGACGGTTGGCGTCTTATACAGTTTTTGATCGCCATTTTTCTATCGTGAGGGTGGGAGTCTAGTCTGAGTCTGTACGATGTGATATGAAGACGAAGGCGAAGCGGCCTGGAACCGCGACGTGACGTATGCGAGGGCGGGATCTGGCCGTATCAGCCCTCCCGTCTCTGTGTTCGTGGGCGAGTGGACGAGCGGGCGGGCGGGCGAGTCGTCTCACATATCCGAGTAGGAGGAAGAAGCCGCTCTCTGCGAGCGGTATTCTCGGAGCGTGGGAGAGATGGCCGACAGAAGGTTTAACAATGGACATGACCAAACCCGTCCCCGATTCACACGATCCCTTTTGATGATTCCCGCTGATCAAACCCAGTCCGACAGGAAGCTACTTTTGCGCAGTACGTGGTGGTGGTGTGTGGGAGAGCCAAGATGGCGATCAACCTATCTCGTTCGCATCGGAGTCGAGGCCGGGAATAAGCCAAGGAAGGACACAGGATACCGGCCTACGCAATGGTTACGGGTTCTCAGACGACGCCGCCACCTGCAACCCTGCCCGCCAGCAAGCGCATCGGATACGCAGGCAGCAGAGAACTTGTGGTCGGTCCCTCGGCAAGCGAAGGTGGGCAGGGGTGACGGCGAATGAGGCTGGCTTCGACAGCAGATTTGCTCTATGCACCCAGCGTATTGTGATGCCGATGCCGATGCACTAATAAGAGGTTCGGCACTACCGAGAAGGCCTTGCATACACGCACACATAGAGACACGCATAGACACATGCATGCGTGCATACATGCATACATATACAGATACAGATATACAGATACATACCTCCTAACTACCTAAGGTACCTTACCTATACCACCTATACGCACACGAGGTCGGGCATTTCCTGCCGACCGCGGACTCGGACTCAGCGCCCACATCGCAAATGTACCTAAGAGGGATATGTAGGTATCAGTTCCGCGCCCGCGAGACCTACGCGCATGGGTACCTTGACTACCTATAGTACGCACCTGCATACCTAATACCCGCATACCTGTATACCCGCATACATAGTTCCCGCATACCTGATAAATGGTAGATGGGATGCATACACTACCTACATGCTGCGCACGTAGTTGGGTCGTAGGCAATGCTTGGATACCGTAAGCGTGCTGCCCTATGCATCTAGCCGCTCCATGTGCCGCTGCGACGTGGGCAGAAGCGGGCCAGGGGCCGGTTGGCCTGCTTCCGATCGGTCTCCGGCTGTTGCCCACGCGTACTCAGGACTGCTCCTAGCCCCTAGTACCAGACACCCGCCCAGGGTCGTGTACCCCTATGTACAGATGATGGCGTGGCATGTGCATTTCACACGCCCGTTTGGTGAACAGAAACCCTCGCCTGGTGGGGACGGTACCTGCGAGCCCCAACCGGTACCGCACCTCCATCTGAGATTACGTACCTCCACGTAGGCACAGAGGCCACTTCGCCGCTTCGCCTCCATTACCTGCCTACCTACCTATGTACCTCCATGTCTCCATCCGCATCCACACTTCATCCTGTCAACATCTCTCTCTTCCCACGCCCCTTGGCCCTCACACAATCCCACCACGACTTCGCATTGCACGCCTCCGAGTCCCTCCCTTCTGTCGCTGTCGACCCTCTGCACCTATACACGAGCACCCGTCTCCGGAATTCGATGAATTGAGCACAAACGACTCCGATGCCATCGTGACAGGTAGCCAGGGTCCTGCATTCCTCCTCTGCCGCCTTTCCGGTCATGGCGCCCCTCGCTTCGCTCTGGCGTCCGGCACGCATCGCCGCTGCCGTGCTCCTCGGCCTAGCTTGCCGCGCATCCGTGGCCGGTGCCGAGATGACGGCTGGAGACTACTACGTTGAGGCGCTACCGGGCGCTCCCGAAGGGGATCTGACCAAGATGCATGCCGGGTAGGCTCACGCTCAACCCCCTCCCCTCCCCCATATCCATACATTTCTCTCAGGCACCCCCAGCAGTGTATAAATGTGGCTGTGTTGCGGGCGAGTTGTTGACTCGGTGTGGTATATATAGGCATATCGAGATCACCCCCGAGCATAACGGAAACCTCTTCTTCTGGCACTTCCAGAACCGACACATCGCGAACCGACAGCGAACCGTCATCTGGCTGAATGGAGGGCCCGGCTGCAGTTCTGAAGATGGTGCGCTGATGGAGATCGGCCCCTATCGCTTGAAGGATCAGGATACGCTCGTGTACAACAATGGCAGCTGGAATGAGTTCGCCAGTTTACTATTTGTCGACAACCCGGTTGGAACCGGATTTAGCTACGTCAACACTAATAGTTATGTCCGCGAGCTGGATGAGATGGCAAGCCAGTTCGTCGTGTTTCTCGAGAAATGGTACAAGCTCTTCCCCGAATACCAGCGCGACGATGTGAGCAAACCACCGGCTGTCTTTCCTATATCTACGCGCGCGCGTGCTAAGCCTTTCTAGATCTACATCGCCGGCGAGTCGTTCGCCGGCCAGCATATTCCGTACATTGCCAAGGCTATACTCGAACGCAACAAGCGGCCTCAGACTCAGGTGCCGTGGAATCTCAAAGGCTTACTGATTGGTAACGGCTGGATCGCCCCTACCGAGCAGTACGAGGCGTATCTCTCGTTCGCTTACGATAAAGGCCTGGTAGCTAAGGGTTCCCAGAAGGCGGGCCCGATAGATGCTCAGTATCGCCAGTGCCGCAAGGAGCTGTCGCTGGCGAGCATGGACCACGTTAGCAACTCGGAATGCGAGCGGGTGCTTCAAGAAATACTGCGCGTCACGCAAACCAAAAACTCGAAAGGCGAGTCCGAGTGTTTCAATATGTACGACGTTCGCCTGAAAGATGTGTACCCGAGCTGCGGCATGAACTGGCCCCCCGACTTGGAACATCTCGTTCCCTACCTTCGAAAGCCCGAGGTGGTCAAGGCACTACACATCAATTCGAATAAAGTCACGGGGTGGACCGAGTGCAACGGGGCGGTAGGCAACGCATTCAGCACGCCAAAATCGAGGGCGTCGGTCGCGTATCTGCCGGATATTCTGAAGGAAGTGAACATCCTTCTCTTCTCGGGCGCCGAAGACCTGATCTGCAACCACCTCGGAACGGAAGCTATGATCAGCAACATGCAGTGGAATGGTGGGAAGGGGTTCGAGCTGTCGCCCGGCAACTGGGCACCCCGCCGCGACTGGACCTTCGAGGGCGAGGCAGCAGGCTTCTGGCAGGAAGCCCGCAACTTGACCTATGTTCTCTTCTACAACTCGTCCCACATGGTGCCCTTCGACTATCCTCGCCGAACCCGCGATATGCTCGACAGGTTCATGGGCGTCGATATCACCAGCATCGGCGGCACGCCGTCCCAGAGCTTCCTAGACGGGGAGAAGCTTCCCGACACCACCGTCGGGGGGGTGACGAACAACACCGACTCGAACCAGGCGGCCAAGGACAAGGAGGTGAACGACGCCAAGTGGGCCGCGTACCGAAAGTCGGGCGAGGTGGTGCTGGCCATCGTGGCGATCGGCGCGGCGGTCTGGGGCTTCTACATCTGGCGCAGCCGGCGGCGGACAGCAGGGTACTCGGGGCTGCCGATCGTGTCGCAGCCGCCGCGGCGACGCGGTGGCGGGTCGGGGCTCGAGGGGTTCCGCAGCAAGCGGGCGGGGAACCGCGACCTCGAGGCGGCCGACTACGACGAGAGCGAGCTCGACGACCTGCACCTCCGAACGCCGACAGACATCGAGCGCTACAGCGTGGGTGACGCGAGCGACGAGGACTCGGGAGCCGACGAGAAGGCGAAGACCAAGAACAAGGATAGCACCCGCGAGAAAAAGGCCGGCAGCGGCGGCGGCATCGGTGGTAGCAGCAGTAGTAGCCAATCGTCTGACCGGAATTAAAAAGGCGTCTGTCGGTAGGCTAGTAACTCGAGACCCGGCGGGGGGGGGGGGGGGGGGGTACATTTTCTTTTCCGGTTTAACGGCGAAAGCAAGGAAGGGCGTCCAGGGGTTCGTGGGTTTGTTGGTTGCTTTGATCGTTCACCACCATTCTTGTCCCTCGGTGTATCCGTATGTGTATTTAGGTGTGTGTGTCTTGTCTGTCCGTCCCATGGTCGTCTATAGGATTATAGAGAAAACAAAAAACCAGCTAGAGGCGTTGGTCCGGGTTCTGTTGCCTCCCCCCCCCCGCTTCCACATATTTCGGCCTAGGGGTTCTTCGCCTCCGCGTCGCACGCGTTGTCCTACTGGGGTTCGCTACCGCAGTCGCCGGCCGGCTAACGCTGGCTAGGTTAGTGAATACTGCTGTCTCGGCCACTGCCGCTACTACTATTACAGGGTCTCGGTGCATATAATACTTCCAATGTCGGCGTCTCCCCCCTTAGCAACGATGAGAAGAGAAGAAAATAGACTCGTGAAGTACCGCCGAAGGAAAGGGGGGGGGGGGATAGCAAGCAGGCTACCGACCTAACCTACCTGTGCCCGTGTGTACACAGCGTGTAAACACTCATAGCCCGCAAGCCGCGCGGCGTCCGGAGCAAAGGTTTCCGAGCGCGGCCCGGCCGCCCATCCATCCATCCATCTACCCATCGGCGGTATGCGTGCGGATTTAGGTTGTCGCGGCGCGGCGCCGGCTGACGGGCAGCCTTCTCGGTCCCCGCGAGTGCGCCCTCGCTGCGACAACACGTCACGTCACGCCACGCCACGCCACGCGGCCCCTCGTGCACGCGTACTCTCTCTCTCTCTTTCTCTCGCTCTCCACGTACACACCCCCCTAGCGGCGCGGGTCCTGCATCGTCTGGTCCTTGCCGAGGAGAGCAGCTGCAAAGTTCACTCCCGCGTCCTCTCCCGCGCTCTCCTATCCCGACTCCGTTACGCGAAGCGCCGTACCCACCTACCGAGAGGTAAGAAGCGCAGGGTCCCCCGGCGCCCGCAGACTTATACGAGGTCTTTTCGCCGCCAATTGCACGCACATACGCCCTTTCATAGTTCAGGTCCGTTTCGGGCCGGCTACCACGGCGTTGACTGGAGAGGGGAGGGGATTAGGTTGAACTATCGATTTGCTACCTCTCCTATTCTTCTCCTTATGTCTTCTTTTTCCTTTTTGTCTTCCTCTCCCAGTTTCCCTCGGGCCTGTAGGGCCTGTGCTATTTTACACCTATGACCAGGGGACGTGAGCGCGTGTTGCTGTCGTCTACCGCTCTCTCTCTGGACGGCATGACACGTACCACCCCGGCACAACTCGTACGTACTACGACGCGAATCGTCTTCCGCGCGGATACCATCGCACCGCGTTCGCAGGAGGGTCGAGGCGAAAGAGGGGGAACCAAGAAGAGAGAAGAAAGCGAGACGAGACGCGTAAATGCACAAACTCCCCCCGGCCTTCACCTTCTTCCTCGTCATCCGTTTTCCTTCCTTGCTGCCGAGAGCCTGTCCATACTCCGTCCCAATGACATGGAATGCTACGCCGCGAATGAATTTGCCCCGAGGTGACGCCCCTGTCCTGTGAAAATGAGATGCTGGAAAAAGAGAGACTGCTCCGCAAAACTCCGCGCCGAAATACAAAATAAGCATAGTACGCGAGGGGTATATTTCTGCCTCTTGGTAGACGAGCCATTCTCCGTGCTGCTGCTCAGCTGGTGTCAAGCCCGAAGAGACCTTAGCAAGGTTATGACGAGCCAAGCTCGTATAGCCGTTGGGCCGATAACTGTCCGATCGTCTCCTCCACTTTCTACAATACTTGATGCCCGCTGCGGGAGCGTAATTGTTTTCTGTACTAATCGTCGTCAAGTTCGATGACTTCGATCGGCGGTCTTTCGCGTTGGCGAGGGGTCGTGGACGATCGCGTTGGTTTCTTCTCTGGTAGGGCACCCCTCTCCTCATCGCTCTCGGCGTCGCTCTCCTCGCCGGTCGGCTCTTCTTTGGGCTTCCAGGAACCGTCGGCGAGGACGAGAATCGACTTCGTATGCAGCTTACCCTCGTGCTCCAGCCGCGTGCGCACTTCAGCGAGGAAGCCATCCACTCGAAGGCAGTAGGGACGCGCGTCGCCGTTGCATAGTGGACACTTCCACTTGTCCACGAAGGACGGTTCTTTGGGACAGTCCTTGCATTCCGAATTGACGTTGCAGTGGCATGACTTTTTGCCAAGTCGGGTATTGAGCCACGTCTCTAGATCGAAACACTCGAGGTGGGTACAACTCTGGCCACGAACTGGCACGTCAAAGATAAGCCTAGAGAAGGGGTCTGCTAGATCAATAGGCAAGTAGTTAATTATCGCAAGTTCGTCGTCGTCTGTGGTCTCGCCCGACGGCCTCGATAGCCGATTTCTGATAACTTCCCGTGTTGCGCTGGGCGGTATAGTAGCACCGGTCGTGACTAGACGGAGAGCGGCACTGTGGCTAAGGACTTCCACTATCTCGACCGCGATGTAAGGCTCGAGAGTTGACGTCAAACCCCTACTAGGGATGAAAACGCTTAGGGTATTCTCGCCCGGAACGACGACCGACGACACCTCGACGGGGAGATCCTTTGAATGATGGGCTTTCCGCATGATAGCGAGGCTACGGCCGTTGAGCTCCATAAAGATGTGCTCGGGCCAGGACGTCTCAGTAGTGACCCAGGCACTTTCAGAAAAAGGGGTGGACGGCCCCTTCCAGTGGCAACATCGGATGCGGATACGCAGAGAACCATTTGAGAACAAGTTCACGGGTAGGGACTCGCCTGGCACGGTTTCTTCTCTGGTGATCTTGGCGTGGTCAACTTCCGACACGACGAATTTGAGCTTGTGCAAGTATGGTTGAGGCGGAATCCCAACCGGCGGGAGGGCAAAACATTTGACCGCCTGGTAGTACCGTTCGGGAGGCGTCGAATCCACTGTTCGGGGTAACCGTTTCGGACTTCTGAGATGGACCTGATGAAGAGCGTTCTCGAGAGATCTTTTATCGTAAGGGGTGTGTGGATATTCCTGGATACTGATGCGTAAACCGCGGGGGGGAATTATCCGGTCCGGGTCGCTCTGAGGGGGCCTATACCGTGCTTGGGGGTTCGGGATCGCCCGGGGACGTATTTGGGAGACCTGAATGCGATTTACCAAGTGTGCCGTATGTGGTGTCAGCGACACATTCATCGCAGCAGGGTTAGGTGAAAAACGACCGTCAATCGGAACTCCGTTCACCGGATTCGCGGCGCGCTGCGGTGCGAGAGGCCGGCCCCTTGCGCTCTGAAGACCTGGTTGGGCCATCCGCGTGGAATATATAGAGTGCGGAGAGTGGTGCCGTCCCGCCGGGATAGGAGAAGGCCGCGGCGAGGATGTCGCCGCATAGGCAGTAGCTTGCTGTGAAGGCTGCCTCGCTGGGAACTGATGCTGAAGTTGCGGAATGCGCGGGAGTGGTGGCGTTAAGCTGCTGGGTTGGCTTAGTTGCATCCGACCATTGACATTTGCCGACGGAGGGAAGAGGGCGTGGGGCGCAACTATCGCATTCGCCGTGCCACTAGGTAGGGTCGGTTCCGGAGGCATCATCAACTGAGCCCCTGCTGAGGGATGGGTAAAAGTCGTGTCGGCCGTGGCTGGGCTAAGGGGGTTTAAAGGGCTGTTGAGAAGCGACCCTGAAAATGCAAATTGGTTTCCGGCGACGGGGCCGGGCGCGAAATATGAGGGCAAGAAATACGAGGACGAAGAGGGCGGGATTGTGACGGGTCGGACCCTGACGGCCGGATCCAAACTAGGCGCCACTTGGGGAGTCTCGCCGGGATTCATACGCATGTACGAGTTCTGCTGCGGAACTGGAGGCGACCCGTGGAGTGGCTGCTGGCTGGCCTGGTGAACGCCCTCCGCTCGCCGGGCCTCCGCTATGATAGCTCTGTAAGCTTTGACGAGGGAGACATTGTAGTTGTGGTACGCTGCGGACGGCGGTCGTCGGACGAAGTTGCCTTCAGTGTTGCGGTGTATATTTTGGTCGGATCGGAAAACCTTCTCCATCCGCGTCGCGATTTGTCCATCGGCGATACCCAGGCTTCTCCTCGAGGCTCGGAACATGATCGTCTGGAGGATGGAGGAGTAGAGGGAGAAGCTGTCGAGGAGTTCCTTCACGAGCAGGGGAAAGTTATTGAGTTGATGTTCCTGGTGCACTGCCATCCACTTATGGGATATGCATACGAGAAAATCGAGCACCTGTCTCACGGCCATGGCGTAGACAGGATTCTTGACTATGGTATTCAGCGGGGCCGGGAACCTCGTGAACCAGCCAAGGCATTCCGGGCGCAGCTTTGCATTACTCTTGAGGATCGACCCCATGAGTTCGAAGCCATTGTCCACATCGGCCAAATTGTACCCGCCTTCACCGCATATCTGATGGACGTCCGGTCGGCAACTCGTCCAGGAGCAGAAGAGTTGGTGCAATGCGATGAAGAATAGATCCCCTTCGCTACACGCTTCCACCATTAGGTGATATCGAGGCCGCTCCACATGGATATCTAAGTTCCGGTCGCCGCCGATACTATCTAGGTAGGCTCGAAGAGATCGGGCGGGATCGAATAACTCAAAGAATTGAAGCGACGGATTCCTAGCGAGACACTCGGTCAGCTGGCAAGATTTGAGTCTCTCACCCTTCTCCCGGCCAGCACGCGGCTGCTCGAACGGCGGCAATGGTCATTCCGCGAAACAACTCGGCTTTACACGTACCCTACACGTCTCCTCTTGGAAGGCGGAAGTTCTGGTTGGTCCTGAGCCGTAGTGGCAGGGTCGAACGAGGGCAGGTTCGGCGTCGGAGGCGTGTTGAGGGCCATGTTTGTAGGGGTAGACGCGGTCGGGACCGACGAGGCTTCGCTGCCCTGTCGCGAGCGTGCTCGTTCGTAGGCCGTACTAGCTCGGCTCCTCGTCGGCTCGTCCTGCTGGGTATCGATGCTGGCGTCGAGCGCGAGGTCAGCCACGACGGTCGGACGCGGGTTTTGGGGCTCTAATGAAGCCCCGTCAGGGCTGGGCTCGTCGCTGGGGGCAGGCGAAGGCAGGACGGTGTCGTCGGCCGGGACCCTAATGAATTCCCAAATCTAGCGGTTAGTAGCCGGACCAAACACGCGACAGGAGGGCCAAGAGAAGAGGGATAGTATAGAGCACGACGCGTACTAAGCAGACGAGAAGATGGGACACGTACGATGAATGCATCTGCACGGATGGGCGTTGGTGATCAGGGCGAAGTGGCCCGAGCGGGCCCGGTGTCGAGGTCGAGGTCGAGGCCGGGGTCGATACCGGAGCTGAGGCTGGCTGGTGCGTCGTCGCCAGGCGGGTGGGAATATTAGACTGTAGCGTTTGCCCCGGAGGTTTTGGCGGTCGCGGTGTAGGCTTGACGGGTTTGGCGTCGGTTAGCCATGAGGGCTGTCGACCACCAAACCAGGTGTTCAGGGTCGAGTTCGACGCGGCGACTTGGAAGTCCGAGGTATTTACGTTGCCGCTCATCCCCGTCGATGAATTTTGCCCCCCAGTTGGCGCCATCAGTTATCAGTCATCGGTCAGGTTTACTGGTCCGTCTGCACCTCGAGCGTCCCCGTCCCTTGTCGTGTCGCAACAGTCTGGGAGCGGAATAATAGGGCGAAGGAGCTGGGCATGGTGGTGAGGCGTAGAGGCGAGGAGGGCGAGGATGGGTATGGGGTGATATGGGGGAAGCAGGCACCGAAGGGGGGGTAGGAGAGCGACGGAATACCCTCAGCACTCTCTGTCGGGCTGCCTGTGGATGTGTGTCCCTCTCTCTTTCTCTCTCCGTCTCTCTCTCTCTCTCTCTCTCTCTCTCCGTCTCTCTCTCTTTCACTCTCTCACTTTCACTCTCTCACTTTCACTCTTTCTCTCTCTCTCTCTCGTCAGTCAGCGAGGCGCACCATGGATGGTTCGTAGGGCCGAGTCAGGGTGGTGGGCGATGGGCGAGAAGACGGAGAGGCTGGGTGCGAGTAGGGCAAGTCACTACCGGCTGCGCTTATGTGCTTTGGAAAGTGGGAAGTGGGAAGCGGGAGAGGCGAGTGGGATCTCTGGACGGAATGCGCCAGGCCTGGTCAGCGTCAGATTGGCGAGCGGCGATACGGGCGTGCATGGGGAGGGAGGATCGCAGGATGTGCAGGATGTGCAGAGGCGAAGCAGGTTGCAGGAAGACATACCCAACAACGGACGGGAGGTGACCCGAGAATCTGATGGCGGTTGCAGACGGATAGAAACAGCCTGACAGCCACGCGCTTTCCAGGATGTCAGCCCGAGACGGATCGGCCTGAGATCTCTTTACCAGCAAAACCCCAGGCGGACAAAGATGACGGCCTGCTTATTTGCTCTGGCACCTGCCCCCACCCGCCCGTGCACACGCATACAGGCATACCGCATGAAAGAGGCACCAGCGCGACTCGCATTCGCCCTATATATTATCCTATCCGAGGGACAGTTATATTTAATATATATATATATATACCTATGTATATATGCCGATGTAGGTACATCCCATCGAATGCTCGAGAATGCCTGAGAATGCGGCATCGCGTCAGACGAGGGCGACAGGCAGGTGGTAAGAGGTAGATAGGTAGGTGATGCTTAAAACAGACAGCATCGGGGTAATTTAACATACATGACACGCAGACGGGGCAGCCTCCGTTGCATCAGGCACATCAGATAAGGGTATCCATACAGAGCAGACCTTGCAGATACGAGGTTGCGCGGCTACATATATTTCCATGTTGCCGTCTCGCCATGTTGCCGTGTGGCCATCTCTACTAGCAAGTCTATTGAAGTGCGCTTTGTGCCGAGCCACCGCGAGTCTCCTCCATGGGGCGCGTGCGCCCCGCGAGTAGATTCGGTCTTGTTTCACCGGTAGAGCCGAAGAAGAGCATACGCATATATTCCGATATGGCGAAGCCGTTAAATGGCCACTCGCTCGCTGCTAACCTACCTACCTACCTATATGGGGTGGCCGTCCGTTCTCTTCCTTGCCGTACATTAAGGACCGATCGCATTCCACGTCTCGTCGCGGTAGGCTTATGGAGACTCCAATTAAGGTGTTTATGGTCAAAGGGGAGGGGGTTCACAGGCCCTCCAGCCTGCCTCTGACCGACCCCTGGCGTTGCATGCCGCCTCTGATCATCCATGCCTCTGGTTAGACACGTAATTTACTTGACGTTCTCTGTAAGACCGCGTCTCCTATTCCGGTCCCCTTCCCAATTCCGTGCGTCGCAAAACCCGGCCCCGTCTAGCCTTTGGCGTACCGCGCACCTAAGATTTGGTGGAATCTATAGGTGCAGCAGACGCCCTGAGGGCTGGCGCAAGTGCCGGAGCTCCCCCTTAGCACAGGGAGACGAGACGGATGTCTGGGGGGTAAAGCCCGCAGAGGCCCCCCGAGGTTGTACACACATATAGGTGCCGAAGAAGACCGCGCGCGTCCCGACGGTGGAAGGGGTGTGTGAAATGTAGCGCAAGAAGCTTCTAGGCTCTCTTGCTATCCTATATGTCCATTTAAGGGTATCGCTAGGTTCTGCATTCATAGGCATTCGTAATTGATCGTTGAAGGGCCAAGATCTAGGTATTCTCTAGAGATCATGGGGGCGACATAGGGCACCTACTTGTCCTAAACAACACGAGGGCCTTCCTGGTAGATAGGTAGGTCACGGAGGATGTGCCTACTAGGTGTATGGATAGACGATTCAATATATACCCTACTTTCTGGGTGCCAATAGATCATCTCGCGTAGGTGGTTGACGCACCTTTTGGGGGGGGGGAAGGCAAAAAGACATATCAGCTGAGATGTTCTTGTCCTTGTGCCTGAAGAGCTTGTCCGGTCAAGTGCCCATCCCTCGCGTCCCTCCCTCCCGGCTCCTGCTACGGACATGCCCACATATCACCCTCCACAAATAGTGGCCGGATACCCTCACGGGAGGGAGCACATCCACCTGCGATGAGCAAGTAGGAAGTGCGCAGGCCTCCTGGAAGGGTGAAGGTCGGATGTAGGTATGTATATCGATGCATACGCATACATACATACATACATGCATGTGTGTGCGTAGTATGCGTGTATGCATGTATGTATGTATGCAGGTACCTTTATGGACCTGATGTAAGCACCCATGGGCGTCAGGCAATGCTCCTGGCTGACTGTTACTGGATGTTAGACATTGTAGACGGTATCTTAGGTATCATGTAATCTACCTAAACTATAGGTACCTACCAGATAGGCTTAACAATAGAGACTACTAAGTAGCGCTGTTAGGAATCGAACCTGTCCTCTATTATATAACCTACTTAGCTCGACCCATACAATAGGCACGCGCCCCCGCGCGCTATTATAAACACTGCCTGCTCTAGTAACGTCGGAATATAGGATCTTATAAGGATAAGATGCGCTTTACTACTATCGTATAGCCTGTACTGGTATATACGTACTACCTAAAAGGACCTTATTATAAAGGCGGCACTCTGGCTCGAACCAGTAGCTTCTGGAGTTTAAAGTACGTAGTACCTGCTGCCTGGACGAAGTCACCAGATAGGCTTAACAATAGAGACTACCAAGTAGCGCTATCAGGAATCGAACCTGTCCTCTATTATATAACCTACTTAGCTCTACCTTAGGTGCCCACCTGGTAGGGATATATGTGGCTTACCTACCTACCTAGGTAGGTAGGTATCTCCTATTGTTATATGCCTATAGGAGGTATACTCAGGTGTTCCAGGCTCACACATATAGGTACAGGAGGAGGTAGGTAGGAACCTGGTACTTAGCTGCCTGCCTATGAGACATCACAATATTACCTTAGGTAGGTACCTCCTAGCGGCAACATGCGCGCACCTTAAGCATGTACGTGCATATGTATGTACCTACATGTACGTGTAGATGCGCGAGAGGTACATACACGCATACTACGGTATGCCCCCAACCAGGTACGCAATGTAGCTAACTTACATTCGGCTACGAACCTATGTCCCTCCTAAGCAAGTAAGTAGGTTAGGTACCTAAGGTAGCGTATGCGCATCTATGGATCAAGTCCATGCAATAGATTTGCCTAAAAGGTGGGTGGGATGCATGTACGCATGTAGGTATATGAGTATAGAAATGTACTACATTAGGTACCTAAGGTTGTTGTTGACCTCTTTATGCAGCATATGCCTATAACACCCCAGAGGAGAAAAAGGTACCTCCCCCCCCCCCTCTCCCAAGCTCACTCCGCGATCCGTCCATCCTCAACTCCCAATTCGTCCAACGGTCGCCGCCTTTCTCCATCCCATCGCCCACACGCGGATCCTACCTATTACCTACCTACCTACGCTCTGCACCGTCGAGGTCGACTCAATCCGGGTAGCAAAACAGGGCCAGGCCAGGATAAGACACGAGGCATCATTTGCCAGACCACTCCCCCGGCCTTTTCCCTTCCCGGCACATATTATTCATCCTCGTCCTTTTCGCTGGCTCTCTCTTTCGATCCCTCTTTTCCTACTCCCTCTTCCACTCACATGCCTCTGCGTACGGCGGCGTAGGCGTGCGCCCCCGTCCATCCACTTTCCCCTAAGCCTCCAATCCTACGCTCTCCTCTCTCCTGGTCGCCAGCATCGTGCAACCCGGACCCAGCAGTCCAGACGGCAAAAGGGGGGGGTGGCAGATCACCCAATAGGACGGATCCGACGCCAGAGGCTACACATAGCCAAAAGTCGAATCCCCGGCTCGACAGCTGAAAGCGACAGCAGGCGAAGGCGACACAGGCGGACAGACGGACAAGTCTGAGGGAAAAAAAAAATAATCATAATCCGACGAGACGACGACTGCGCACCATCCTTCCCGACTCCTCGCATACGTATCATCCATTATTCTGCGACGAAGGGTCCCTTTCTTCGATGCCTTTCGTCACCACCGAACCACTGCTCGAGTCAGGTCTCCAATAGACTCCGCTGCCGCAATCCGCCTTGGTTGCCCGTTTCGACCCAGAAAGCCCACGATCGAGGACTGCCGCATTCTTCCTTGCCTTCGCCCTCTTCCGCGGCTGCCATTCGATGACACCTTGGTGCCTCTTGACGACGTGATTCAGAAGCCCGACTCCTAATCGCCCGCACGTCCCCAATCACGACCGATCATGGCGCGACCAGAAGCGGGGGATATCCTCGTGGTTATCCGTCAGTCCCAACCCTTCTCCGTTTTGGCCTGCTGCACCGCTCTCCGCGATCTGCCGCGAAAGCAGAGGCGCCTATCAACCCGCATCTCTCGCGCGCAGCGGTTTGATTGATTGACTCCATCGCTGACCGGATTGCACCACAGATGATTTCCTGGCTAGAAGCTCGGACGAGTTGAGTTTAGCCAAGGGCGACCGTGTAGAATTGATTGAGCGCGATGACGAGTTTGGCGACGGCTGGTTCCTGGGCCGCCACATGGTGAATGGCAACACCGGCCTGTTCCCTGAAGGTAAATGACGATGCTGGGCGGGCGCGCTCGGGGCGCGTGGGCTCTTATCTACAATGGATGCAGGACTAATCAATTTCCCCAGTGTATACGCGGCCGGCGCCCAGGGGGATTGGAGCTTCGTCCGCTGCCCACAAACCAACCACCAGCTCGCTGTCTACGAATGGAGTCTCGCCGGTGGCCAGCCAACCCACATCGACCAGCGCATCAACGCAAGATCGTACCTCGACGTCCACGTTCGCATCTCCCGCCGAAGTCAGCCCCATAACCCTTCCACTCAACTCCGCCAAGCCTACCGACAAGCCGCTTCCTGCATCCCCAGCGCCTCTCACGAGCAGAAACATCGCCTACGGTAGCGGCGGCGGCACTAGCAGTAACGAGAGTCTAGGCCGCCTTGCTCTGCAGAGTCAGGACAACCCGGTCCTCCACGAAACCTTGACTGTCATTGACGAGCACATAACTGATCTGCACTCGACCCCACAGAATGGCTCCCTCCACCAGGCGACAGATTCTGGTAGCGAATACAGTTCCCACCTGCCTGACCGACTCTCCTACATTCAGGGTGAAGAAACCGACGAAGAAGAAGTGCTTCACTCCCGCTCCGAAGTGGAATCCTGGTCCTCGGATGATGTAGCCGAATACCTCTTTACATCCGGTGTGGAGAAGAAACATTGCGAGGTATTCAGGGACCAGGAAATAACGGGCGAAGTTCTCCTGGGTATGGATCAGTCGTCGCTGTTCCTCAAGGCGTTCGACCTCGGTTCCGTAGGGCGGAGGCTGAAAACGTGGCAAAAGATCAAATCGTTGCAGGACGAAGTGAACGGCCACAGTTCTCTGACGAGACGGACCACGCAGACCTACGGTAGCGAGGCGGGATCGGAGGATTCCAAAGTCGGCGGCAAGGCTAGGAGTAGGACGAACACCCTGACAAACTCCCAGAGGCATCATCCCGACAGCCGGTCGGCTTCGGGACCCGTCCACGCAAAGCGCCTATCCCAGACACCCAAAATGGAACCGATAACCCCCAATACCCCCGTCTCCCCTCTGGGGACCCACGACAGCCCGACGAGGCCTTCGCACCTCAAACGGCCTTCGGCAGCCTCTGTTCGGGAACTTCACCAGTCACGACGTCACTCCTCAACCGATTTCAGACTCGGCCCTCCGGGAGGTACCGGGGGACCCAAACTGTCGAACTCTGGCACATTTCCGCTGCCGGTGACGTCACATAAGAAACAGCCGTCGTTCGATCGCAACTGGACTATGGGCGCCGCTTCTACTTCAGACTCGCACCGGCCATTATCGTCAGCCGGATTGCATGACATCGCGGATGCTTCCAGTCCCGATGGTGCGCAGGATTCGCCACTCGAACACGAACGAGGGTATTTTTCTGGTACCGAGGTTGACGGCCGCAGGCGTAACGTGCTTAAGAAGCGTGAAAGTGCGGCCTCACAGTCTCACAGACTAAGCTACACGGAGCAGCAACGAGTACGGAGCGCGACGGCCATCTCAAGGCGTTCGAGGTTTGGGAGCATCGATTCAACCCGAGACGCAACGGCCCCGACTGCCTCGCAGATGTACCATAGCAAGTCCGCCGACCATCGTCGGACGGCCTCTACCAACACCACCGAATCTATCCGGCCAATACCCCCGGCGAAGGATGGGCCGAACCCGATAGTCACAAAGCTCGACGAAAATGCTCGCTCCTCACCATTGGCCGTGGTGAACCGACAGGCTATTCACGGCGGCGACTGGGTATTGAGCGCCGGGAGCAAGCTAGCTAGTTTCGGCGGCCTCCGGGCAATCTCAGATGCCGTGGTTGGAAACTCGAAGCTCGGCTCGCCAACCGACTCGTCTACTCACGATTCCCCTCTGCGATCACCATCTGGGGATGGCTCCAGCACTCCTTCGGCTGGTCGGAGCTTCGAGATGGATTCTCCGGACACGGCAAAGAGCCCGTATTCGGTCACCACTACAGCCAGCCGTAAGAGCGGGAAAAAGACGAAGAAAGAGACGAGTGCCTACTTGCGCGGACTGCAGAAAGTTGGACCGCGCGAAGCGATAAAAGAAGCAGATTACAGCGGGTGGATGAAGAAGAAGAGCTCACACCTGATGACGACATGGAAACCACGGCTTTTCGTCCTGAAAGGGCGGCGTCTCGCGTACTACTACTCGGAAGATGACACGGAGGAGAAGGGACTGATCGACATCTCATTCCATCGCGTGCTCCCGGCTGATAACGAACGGCTCACCGGCCTGCACGCTACGCTGACGGGCGCTAGCAACACCCCAATCATGCCAGCCGACAGCAATCTTACCACACCTGCTGAAAATGCTGCCGCTGCCGCCATCGAAAAGGGTACAGATTCGATGTTCATATTCAAGCTCATGCCACCGCGAGCGGGGCTGTCAAAGGCTGTCAACTTTACCAAACCGACGATACACTACTTCGCGGTCCCGAATTTACAGCAGGGGCGGAGCTGGATGGCCGCCTTGATGAAGGCTACCATCGATCGTGACGACTCACAGCCCATGACCACGACATACCAACAGAAGACCATATCACTAGCCAAGGCTCGCGCGCTGCGACATCGACCGCCCGCCTTGATGAACCTCGACGAGAAGGTCGAGGAGAGCTCAAAGGAGGACGGCGAGAAGAAGAACGGCCTGGGGATCTCGTTTGGAGAGGTCGACAGTGCGATTTCCGGCCTCGAGAAGCTAGGCCCCCAAAAGGCGGATAGCGGGTCAGGGAAGCCCTCGTTGGACAAGGAGAAGAGCGAGGGACTCGCATTCCTACCTTCTCCGCAGAGCGCCTAATTTCCCCCATCTTATCATCCGTTCGTAATACGATAATTAACATCCAAGACGTCGCGGCACGGGTCGTCGGCCTAGGGGGGGGGGCGGGGGGGGAAGGATTTCCATCGTCGCCAGACTCTTTTTTATAACCACGGCCAAAACAGGGGGAGAGTCCTTCACTTAGAGATTCGGCAGAGCCGGCCTACAAACAAGCAGTTTTTATTCCCTCTTAGAGCACTTTTGTAATCATTTCCCACAATTACCCCCTAAATACCCTCTCACTACGAAGTCAGATACGGATTCCTATGACCAAACCAACCCCAGGACGGCGGAGGGAGGAAGAAGGTAAAGGAGAAGGAGAGGCAAGCGGAGAGAGGCACCACAAGACAGACAGGACAGCGTGGCGCGTGTACGTGTAAGAGTGCAGGCGTGAGGGGCGGTTCTTCCCGTGCGAGTGTGTGTGTATGTGTATTCATGTTCTGTGTGGGCGAGTGCGTGCGTGCGCGCGCGTGCAGGCTGGGCAGGAGGAATAAATAGGAGGACGAGGAGGATGGTGGGAGGGGAAATCAAACGCATCGCGACCCTCGCGCGCCCCGACCTCAGGAAGCCAAAGAAGGCAGAGAACGAAGGAGTAAGAGAGAGAGAGAGAGAGAGAGGCCGTCGCAGCGTTGGCCCCCGCCCCGAGGGGCGCCGCCGGCGGACACGGCGGACACGGCGAGTATTCCATACCAAGTAACCCAGGCATCGTTAGATAGGCCTTAATATCACGGAAGCAGTACCTAGCCGAGAGAGAGAGAGAGAGCGAGAGAGAACGGGGCGCGTATGCCATCTGCCTTTCCGTCTTTCGTCCCGCCGTAGGGAGAGGGAGTGTTGGGTGAGGCAGGCTGTAGTAGTCTCGTCGCCGCATACGTACGCTTCGCGTGCGTGCCTACGGGTGTGCGTGCGCCTACTGAGGTATTATACACTTCTAGGTGTCTATCTATCTACCTATCTACCCGCGCCCGCCAGCCCTGGAGGGGAGTTTCCAGCTCCTGTAGGATACGGCCCGCGGCGCTGCTGCTGCTGCTGCTGCTGGTGCTGCTGGTGCTGCTGCTATTAGAACAGGTAGGCAATCCGTCAAGGCCGATGCGGTGCATGTCCCCCTTCCCGTCTACCTACCCTTATGCTAAGGCCTCTTCATTTCGAGGGTATCACGTATGATCGCGCAGTCTTCGCTGCACACTTTCTCCTCCTCCATTCCTCCGCCCCCCCCCCCCGGTCCCTCCCTCCCGAGATCTCACTCCAACCTGAACCTGACGAGCTCGATCCAGCTGCCGAGGTTCTCCATCGTCTCGAGCGCGGCAGCCCACCGTGCCCGCTCGCGCACCCGTTCCCTCGCGGCTTCGTGGTCGTGCTCGCCTCCTCCTCCTCCTCCTCCTCCTCCTTCGCGGCCCGGCGCCGCGCGATCCGAGGGGGAACGGGAGAAGATGTTATCGGAGACGATGTGGACCTTGCCGCCGAGCTGGATCTCCAGCAGGATGTTCGCCGTGTGCGACCGGAACGGGAACACGATCTCGAGCCGCGGCACCGGGTGGGCCGTCAGCGTGATGTCCACGCGCAGCGTGTCAGTGCTGGCGTCCCCCACTTCGGCGCGGGAGTTTCCGCTGCCGTCGTTAGTCTGGGACATGAAGGTCGAAAAATCGTCGCGCGTCGTGAGCGGCACGCGGAGGTTGATGTTGGCGTCGCTCGCATCCTTGGGGGCCCCCGGGGTCGCAGGCTCGCCCTCCCTCGGCTTGAGGCTGTTCGCGAGCAGTAGCGAGAGAAAGGCGTACTGCCTCAGGAGCGGTAGCATCGCAACTAGGTCCTTCGGGTGCGCAAAGTTCATCCGGGTAAGGACGTGGCCGTAGACAGGTTTGTATATGTACAGAGTATTCCGGTGGGCCTTCCAGACGGGTTCTTTCTGGCCCGCGAGCACCTGGGGGAAGGCCGGGGTGTTCTGGGTGAACGCGACCTCACGAGGCTCACTAGGGTCGTAGGTCGCCCCATCCACGATAGGGAACATAAGGGCGTCAAAGGTGCTGCCAGGAAGCGGTGGCGGGGGAGCGACAGATATCTTATAAATCTCCGCTGCGACCGCATGGGGGACGATAACTGGGGGATCGAAGGTCGCCACGAATACGACTTCGGGAGGCCGAGGGCCCGACAGAGCTACGCTGTTATCGAGGCCACCTTCCACCTTGATGTCTTCAGAGGGCGGGATAAGGGTGCTGGCCGGCTCTAGCCAATCGAGGACGGGCCCTGTGGTCGAGATCATCTCCTCGTCCGTGAGGCTGGACTTCTCGATGTTGGGACCGATCCACTTGTCGGATATCCGCACGGCGCCATGGTAGAGGTTGTCACCAGCTGCCGCCCGCGCGCACTCGATAAGGATTCCCCAGGTCCGGAATTCCTCTCCGTCTACCGTCGTCGACGGCAATTTTCGGTTCTCTTTCCAGTAGTCGAAGCTCAGGCCGATACGGCCACGGGCGTGCATCAGGGGACAGCCGTGGCGGAGGCAGAGCGCGAAGATCCTCAGCGCCTCATCCGGCATTCCGCTCAGAGCCGGGTCCTCGCGGAGCCTCTCCACGTCCCACCTGTGCAGCCTCTCCAGCGTCTCCCAGATGCCGGCGATGGCTTCGTGGCAGTTCAAGCCGACGCTCAGCTTGTCTAGGGTGGCCAGACGCTCGAGATTCGCACGGAACTGCGTCAATCGCTTGGTCAGAGGGCTCTGACCAGGAGCCAGGGACAGGTCCTTGAGGAGGATGGCGGATGCTTTGTCAACGTGCTTATTGACGCTTGCTACGTCGTCGCTGTATGCCATCGACACTTCGTGGACGATGTGATTGGTGATGCCGACCTCAACAGCCATAGTTTGTCCCGCTATGACCAAAGTTTTGGTGTTGTCGCCGGCGCCCTTCACGTCCTCCCACAGGCACTCCAGATTTAGGTGGAGGGCGAGTCTCTCTAACCCTTGGTTACTAACCCTTCCGCTATTTTGAGCCTATAGGTGGGTTTAGCTCCTTGCCCCCATATCTCGTGCCGGCATAGACGAGAACCAGCCTCGTCATCACTTACCCACAGCGCATCTATGACCGCCTCCATTCTCTTCTTGCGATCCTCTTCGTCGGTCCGGCCGCTGGGGGCTACCAGGCCCCCGACACCGATGGCGTCGAAGCCGAGATCATGAATTCCAACGTTAAGGGCACCCAGCGCCGCGGCGGCGTTGGGGCTATCGAAGTTAACCATAGCACCGTTGGCGCCGCCGCCGCCGCCGCCTCCCACCATGGCAGCGGTCGGGAAGGCGCCAGGAGACTTCTTAAACTGCTGTGGTGACGATCGCGGGCCCCGCGGGGAGAAAGCGGCAGCTGTCTGGGGATTCGAGAAAGGCGTTGAGGCCTGAGGCGTCGGGGTGGCAGCGAGGTGCTGCTGGGAGGGCGTACGGCCCTGCTGGGAGGGGCCATGTCGCATCGGCGTCGACATCGCGGCGGTGGCGAGCGGATAGCGCTTCTCGTGGAGGTCGAAGTGGTCGCTCGAGAGGGGGTTGTTGGTAGGTGGGCAAAATAAGAATGTCTTTTTGCCAAAATGCCAACTTATCACTTGGGAGGGAGAGGAAGGGCCACGGCCGTATCCCTATTATCTCGGGTAGCGGTCTAGCGTAGGTAAGGAGCAGATGTGCACGAATGCTCTCAGCCTCCAACCAGCAGCCGGCTTGGCCTTTTTCCTCCTCTCCTCTCTCCCTCTCTCCTTCCGAGGACCTCCCCTTCGCCGAGGCGCAGCCTGCACAAAGCCTTGCCTGACGGGAAAAAGAGGGGGAGAGGTGCTCTCAGATGTTACCACCACCTTCTGCCTTCCGCTGTTCGAGGAGAGAGTCGAGCGGCTTGCGGGCGAGGCTGTCTAGAGGGGACGGGGCACTGTCGGAGCTGGCAAGGATAGGTATATCATAGTATTCGTGGCCTCGGTGCGGTCGCGTGTAGCTCAACAGCAAATCCCAAAGTACAAGCCCAGGTCCATACCGCAAGTTCTCAAGCAAGAAGACAGTGGAGAATTGGGTATGGGAGAGACGTTGATGATGGCTCCAAAACAAGGGACAACCACAGAGGAGTGGAGGGTGGTAGTGGGAAGCTCTGAAGCTGTGGTGGACCTCCATCTTAAGGTGGGATGGGAACATTGGGCTAGATACCTAAGTACCTAATGTAGGTATCGATGTACCCTTCTCCATCTCCTCACAACGACCATTGGAAATTCTCGACATGTAGGTACCCAGGTACATTACCTAAGGTAAGGTACTAGGTAGGTACGTACCAGATACCTTCATCTTTACATGACAAGTACCTTAGGTAGGAGGTACCTTGGGGCCGCCCTCCAAGGTATACCGCATATGTACATATGTGCCTACACAGGTTGGAAATACTACCTAAATGCAAGCCAACCTCCCTTACGAAAGCGATAGGCGGCAGATAATACCCATGTTAGACTTGACCGGAATGGAATCATATCCTCCAATCTAACTTCCCACCACGTACCAGGTACTCTTCGCGATCTCTTTCTCTCTCTTCATGTGTTTCGCAAAATGAATTAATCCTACTGTTACTATTAAACCATCTCCTATAACTGCCCAACCATGGGATGGGTGAGTTGTTGCCCTGCCCTGTCATGTCTTTGCATACATAATGCTGTCCTCTCCTACCACCCTATCGCCAAGGCCAATGAGCGGCAAGATTACCTACATGGATAAACGGATGGACACTTAAGGACTGCTGCTCCTCTGTTCCTTGGCTCAGAAGTAGGTAGACGAGACTAGACCGGACCAGACAAAACCAGACAAGACAAACAGGTCCTGCCTCCTGGGAGGAGGCAACCATAAGACTAACCGACTGCCCTGTCGACCAAGCTGGGCGAAAGTCAGATACGATGGGAAAAAAGAAAGACGAAAAAAGAAACGGGGGTGAGGAGCTTGGACGTAATGCAGACGGAATAGAAGGAGAGGTAAAATCTGACGAATCGCGACGTATGGATGCTATAACAAGGAGAGCGTAGTGATGCTTAAACCAGTAAAGGGGAGCCGAGAAGGGTAGAGAGGGCGATGGCGAGATTTAAGAGTGCGAGACCGGGGTCGTTTGCGAAAGGAACATATATGCCTCCCCCTCCCCCCTCCCCTTCTCAAAGCGCGTCCTTTTCGGCACTGTCTGCAAAGGATGAATTGTCGATGAATGGAAGCATGCAGGCCGGCCCAGCCCTCCCCCATCGCTTCTCTTCTCTCGGGTGTCCTTTTCCTCAAGTCCACACCCAGACGCTATGTTGGAAGATGCCTCTTCTAACCCATCATAGGCCCGAATAGCATCACCAGCTATCCCCATCCATCTATCCTGTAGCTCCCAGATCCTTTACTCGGGCCACTGGTCAATAATCGTCTCAGTGGTGCCTTTGTATCATCCTGCTTTAGGCCATGGGATGTTGACCGGCTGGCATTGGGCATTGCCATACAGAATAGGATTGAGCGAGCCGTGCATATGGATAGTGAGTGTGCGTATTCCGCAGCCTGTAGCCTATGTGGCTGGCCAGTATGCACTTTCTCTCTTTCTTACAACCCGGACTTCCTCTTTACTCGATGGGATTTGTGAGGTACCTGGGTCTCTTCTGAGGAGAGTTGAGTGAAATCCTAACAAGAGAAAAGGGTGCCTGAGATACTATCTCCACCGAAGTTAGAGAAAGATGAGGCGAAGCTGGTAACAAGCCGAGCCTCTCCCTAGTAAGGCAAATCGCGCCTGCAGATTGCAGAGAAGGAAACCTATACAGGGGGGCAGCGCCGCATAGTGAGGTCGGAGACCTATCTCGCTTAGGGCAACGGAGATTTGTGTCTTTTACCTCTAGTGAGGATGAATACCGTTGAAATGATGCCATCATCGACCTAGATGTTGATCCGAACGAGACGCTGGTAGAGAGCCCCCCCTCTTCTACCTGGCACCCGACAGAGCGATCCGGTCGATTCTCGCAAACATTGGACCAAGGAAAACGTGATGATAACAATAAAGACAGATGAGGGTATCGGCAAGGTGTGATTTTGTAACAATGTAGTAACATGGGAAGGAAAGAGAGGAAAAGAAATGAAATGTGTACGTGTTCTCTTCTCTTCTCTCCGCAGAACACCATCCGGGTTTGTTGTCAGTAGCAACTCCATACATGTGTGAGTACCCGTATGGCTACCATCATTTACTGAGTCCTCAGGAGAAAAAGACAGAGTGTAGCAGCTTACAGCTTGGAGGATCCTCGTATACATAGCTTGCCAAGCAAGCCTCCCCCTCTCTCCTCCTCCCCCATCTCGCACCATCACAGAGGACGAGATATCGTGAGAAATGAGGGATACCCTGAGTGGACTAGGCCTACTGGGGCCTGGGGCCCTGCGGCGGTGCCCGTAGTGGTTTCTGCGACGGTCCCCGCTGCGGACTTGCACCGGCGCCGCTAGGATGGTGCTGTGGTGCGCGAGGACCCTTAACCGCGGGCGTCTGTCGCTGGACGCGCCTCGCCTGGCGCTGCTTGCACAGGTGGGCGTACGTCGGGTCGGCCGCACGCTTCATCTCCAGATACTCCTCGTACTGCTGCTGGTGCATCGTTGCGCGGGGATCCCCGGGGTTGACCTGGGACTTGGGCTTGCGGATAGGCTTCGGCCCGAACATGTTCTGGGCCTGCGCGTGCATCGATAGCGGTTGAGTGCCGGGACGCAGCTCTGAATTGGCTTGGATGTTGGGGCCCACGATCTGAGCCTGCTGGATCGGAGTCTGCCGGAACGGAGCTTGCTGGAACGGAGCCGAGGCTTGGCGCTGGGCTTGAGGACTATGTGAGTAGCCGCGATTTTGACCTTGCAGCGTCATCGATTGGCTGTACTGACAGCCTGGCAAAAGAGTAAACCCGAGCTGGGGCAGAGCAGCGTTTGCCCCAGGAGGGTATCTAACTGGGCTGTGGACCGCTGCTGGCCTGGCAACATCAGCTGGGTTCTCGGGAGCCCGCGGCATGGCACCTAGGTTGTGTGCTTGCTGGGCAGTTCCACATGGCACTGGGTTGGTTTGCGTCAAGTGGCCTAAATACGGTAGTAGACCGTTCCGGCCAGCGGTGTCGGGGAGCTGCTGTCCAAGGAACTGCAGCGACGGAACAGGCTGCTGCGAAGCAAGCTGGCTCTGGACGGGTAAACCCTTCAGATGGTCGGTAATGCTTTCAACCTGACTCATTTGGAGCAGAAGCTCCTCCTGGGCGGCCCGCTTGTCTGTGTCGTTCGACAGTTGCTGAGACACCGAGCCATTTGCTTTGATTTGGGCGAGATCTGCCTTCATCTCCTCCACCATGGCTAAGAGTTCCCGTAGCGGATCTGCCGACACCTTAGACTTGGCATCTACAGCTCGATCTCTCGCAGATTCGATGTCGACTCGACTCTTTGATAGCCCAAGCATATCATTGAACTCTTCAGTGCGCGGGACCAGCACCAGAGGGTCGTAAGTCACACTGGTGCTGCTAGTGCTACAGAACTCAGATGCCAAGGGGTTCAATGCGCTGCTCTTCTTCAGCTGGTCTCCGCCAGAGACGCCGAGAACAGTATTTGCAGATCGTGGGCTCGTTATTTTCAAATCGCGAGCAGGCAACTCTACATCTCGGCCCTCAATCTTGTTGTTCATAGAAGGCGTTTTGATCGCAGTCAGCGTCTGCGAGCGGCGACGGTTATGAAGCTTGTCAAGGAGCGCTTGGAAACGGTCATGGTCCTCTACGGGCCCTGGCTTCGACTCCATATTCTTCAGCGGTATCATTACCCCTTGGCGATGGTTCTCGTCGTGAACGCGGCGAGCTCCAACATCGTCAGGGAATGCCTTGGTCTGTATAGCCTGCTCTTGTTCATCGTCATCCATGAGCTGGCCCGAGGGGATGCGAGCAGAACGTGGAGCTTGTAAGGTGTTAAGCTGTGTTTTGACATGCTCGTCGATCGCGTTCCACTCCTTAGGAGTAAATCGCTTGGTATTGCTCCTCACCGCACGTATGCGGGATGTAGGGAACGAGAAGTCTTCGTTAAACTTGGCGTATATTGGGGATAACTGCGCGAGTTGGTCGGAGCCCGCAGTTTCTTCCTGGAGACTAGGAAGTTTGAGGTCCCGCCCGTGGCTGCTCCAGCCTAGTATCTCTTCGAACCCCTGGCGGGTTGTAGGTGTAAAGGATTGAAGCTTGACCAATCCATTTCGAGCATTCGCTTCAAGGGCACCGGTCATTCGGTGACTACTCGAGTACTGCGGCTCTGCTTCCACCAATTCAAAATCATCATCTACTTCTGAATAGTCCTTGTTTGTTAGGGGGGCCGAGTGAATGAAGTCTGGGTCGACGGGGGATTCTTTAATTCGACGGACGCCGTAGATGTTGGCAAGAGTGGTGTCGACCGTCAACTTCTTCTTATCCCTAAGGCTGTCGAGCCGAAACTCGGTGCGGTCTGGGCCAGCGGTAGCTGGCCCAACCGAGGATCCCTCTGAAAGATCTCGGATTCGGCGGTAGTTTCTCCAATCTGGGTTCATGAGGGCTTCGCTGGGCCCCGGCGAGGGGTAGCTATTGCTGGAAGCCTCACCACTACTCGTGCTACCTTCGTTTTGGTCCACTGTCCTCACGCCGTTGGCAGAATGGACGTCGACGGTCAACCCATGGGCTTTGGCCCGGCTTGCCGCCCTCAAGTTTTGAGCCGCACGCATTTTGCTATACGACGGCCGTCGAATCTGACTAGGAAAGCAGTAGGTTTCAGTATGGTCATGGTCATAGGATTTCGGGATTTAGCATGGGCCTTACAGTATGGCAGGGCTTCGCTGCAATCAAAAGCCCAGCAAGACTGGGGCTAGGTCGCTGAGATCGCGAATTCGCTAAAGGAAAACGTGGCGTCGGTGTTCTGTGTTTCCCATCTATCAGCATACCGGTTTCACCCAGGATGGACCGGCATCCTCCCACGGACCTAGGCGACAGACCAGAGACCGGAAGTCAAGTTGTTTTGCGTAGGCAAATTGTCTCAGGAGTATCTATTCTGCTCCGTCCACCTGCTGTTGAAAGGAGGTGCTGGGTGTTTCGACGGAACGTGATACGGAGGAGGAACGATACTCTCGGAGGTCAGTGGCTTGTCCCGGAATGTCGACAAGGTGCGTGGTTAAGGCGATAAGCGGCTGCTAAAGAGGGACTGGGGGCAGACTGGAAAGCTGGTGTCTTCAGAAAAGGATCTAATCAGATTTGCTGCAAGAACATCAACTCGGGGGAAGAGATAGTCGCTCTACGCTACACCCCGGACAGCTATGAACCGGATGGAGCCTGTAGGCGTAGGTGGAGGATGGTTAGAAGACGGCGTATAATTAGAGATGTAGAAAGCAGAGCAGAGCTCCGCACCCACCTCTAATGCTGATGGGGGTGCCTACACCCTTATAGACGCAGTCGAGATGGGCGTTGATGGGTCTGCGGAGGGAGAGGGGTGGTCGAGGATTCGCTGGGGATGAGAGAGATGGAATGGGATGGAGAAGCTCGGAAGACGAAGCCGTGGAAGGGGCTCAGGATGGTGACTTTTTTTATATCTGGGTTTCCCCGGGGACGCTGATAGTACCTAGATTGAGAAGCCGAGGGACGGGTCAAGTGAATATATTGTCCCCTTGTATCTGCTTGTTGCATCCGATGTCCTTTCGATCGGGTGACTGGTCCAGACGGTCGATGGGTATTGCCATAGGCGTCGGTCTCCTCGACAACGCTTGCGGTGCGGCCGGTACAAGAATACAATAGGAGCTGTACTGTGAGCACAGTGTGTACCGGGCCAACTTTTAGAGGTATAAAAAGAAGGAAGGCTCCAAAAACCACACTATGGTGTTGTCGAACGAACGCTGTGTGCAGGCTGGTGAGCGACGAGGAGCTACGGGAGGATGAATAGAGAGAGAGAGAGAAGAAGAAGAGTCGGCTATTCTGGATTGTTATTTTTGAGTCGAGACGAGAGTGAGAGAGAGAGGGAGGAGGGATAAGTAGCTGGGTCTCTCCTACCTATCCAGAAGGAAGGCGGCGAAGTCATCAAGAAGGCTGGAAACCGGCCTCGTTGGACCTTCTCTTCTTCTACCCGGTCTCTCTCCCGTGGTAGTCGCCGGTGACCGGTCTCCGGTGGTCATTGCCGCCAACCGCTCACGGAGAGAGGATCATGCCAGCTGCCATCTGCTCGCTTCGTAGACTACCTAGACACAGGCACTCGACAGTTGCCGAACTGGGCTACCATAACATTAGGCAACCGGGAGATAGAACACCTGATCTATTATGTCTTTTGCGGAAGAGAAGCGAGCGGACTGGGCAACCAGACGCCATCTCCCTGTTGTCCCCTATGCTTGGGTTTTTGCATTCTCGATTCCCTCCATCTCGCAAGCCCTCGCTCGTTCTGGGGCTGGGCAGTTGTTATCACGCCCAGGTAGTTAGACTGAACAATGTCGGCTTCACTTTATCTAGCACGAGAAGAGCCGCGTTTACGCCTTTTCTTCCCTCCCCAACTACGATACGTAGCTGTAGTTCGGTCCGAGGCCAGGAGCATGACCGGGTAAGGGTGAGAATCCCCCTTTGCTAGGCGCCATAGCAAACCGCCTCCCTACTGTGAACCTCCCGACCCCCCAAGCTCCCGAGCCCGGACTGGGTGACATGACGAAGCCCTGTCGCCTGAACACGAGGCCGTGGTCCTGGTTGTCTCCGGCGCGATGCGATGTTTTCCTGTGGTGATGTTGGTGAGGTGGCGCGGTGTGGTGGCGCGCGGTATCACGGTGGCGCGTCGCTGTCTGTATCCATAGGTACCGTAGGTAAACTAGGTACCTAGGTACATAGGTAGCGAGACAACAGTTTTGCTGGGGTGACCTCCTCCTCCTTTCTTTCTAGGTTGTCATCTCTTTCAGCGGAACAGAGCGTGGTACCTAGATAAACCCGAGTCTGCTTGCTTCTCTCTCTTCTTATTCTACTTCGCCTCTTGTTTTTGCTGCTGCTGCTGCTGCTGCTGCTTACGATGGATGCCTCTTCTACAGCTAATAACGTGCAGGCAGCCAGTTTGCACGAGCTACGCATAATACCTCGTACGCGAGAGACTCCGGTATACTAGCTCGATGCTGATGCCATCGAGACCTACAAGCCTAAGGGGAAGAAGAATTGAATATACCTAGAATTCAAACTACGCTGATGCCTGGCCTAACCAATATCAATACACGAAAGCGGGCATAACCCAACACACGGACTTCCAAGGACTTCGGGTTTTTTTTTTTGCGAACCACGGGAGTCTCGTCCACCTGACGCTTTCCGGACCCGATAGAAGACCCATACGGCCGCCCCCCGACTCCCTGCGGCTCGACGGGTGTGTTAAGGCGGCGCGGCATTGCCGGTCATGTAGGCGCTGAAGGCTCTCTAGAGGGGACGAGTCAGTCTATCGGGAAAATAGAGGTATAGAGGTAGAGTTGGTGGGTGGTATGGGAGCGAGAGAGAGACCACTTACAGGATTTCTCGTTTGCAGGAATACCGTACCGGGTCCGGTAAACTTGCACACGAGGCCCTCACCGCTGGCAAAGCCGCCAATGATGCCGCCGCTGGCTACGCGCTCCATGACGTACTTAACGTTCCAAGCCACGAGGTGGCCGTTGTCGACGATATACTTCTCGCCGTCGGCGAGGTCCTTTCGGATGATGGCGCCGAAGCTGGTAATCCAGAGGAGGCCGACCCCGCTGATCTTGTGAACCCACAGGCCCTCACCGCTGAACATGGCCTTGCCGAGGCCCTGGCGCTTGTAGTCGCGAACGACGCCCTGGGTGCTGGCGACGTACGAGTCCTTGCCGACGCTCCACGACTCGTCGCCGGTCAGGCGGATAGTCGTCATGTCGCCGAGCATGCCCGGAGCTAGCAACACCTCGCCGGGGCCGATGAAAGTCGACTCCCCGAGCTCGCCGCCGCTGGCCATCAGCTTCTTCATGCTGAATTTGTACTCACCCTTCAGCGTGACGGTCGGAGTCATGGCGATCAGCACGCCCGGCTTCGCGGTGATCGGGCACCCCATCGCGAGCTGGATCGTAATGATGGTGTTGCAGTCACGATGGCTGATGCGATACGACCCGCCGTTGAACGTCCCCACGTCGTCCAACGTAGCGCTGGCACCTTGGAATTGCGCGGCCCCGCCGGCCGACGCGGTCCGCGCGTGCGACGGCCCCGTGCCTAGGATGCTCTGGGCCTTCTCGTTGGGGAATCCCTCCGGCGCGTTGGGTACGACGCTTGCGTATGCGGGCGCAGCACCGCTCGGCGGGGTGAGGGCTCCGTCGTTGCGGAGGGGGAGGTTGGCATGTTGCGCCGGTTGCGGTGGCGGGGGCTGGTAGGCAGGGGTGGTCGTGTTGAGCGGCGGCGGAGATACGCCTTGCTGAGGAGGCGGGGGGTAGGCTTGCGGCGGAGGAGAGGGATAGGGTTGCGTCTGAGGCGGCGGCGGGTAGAACTTGGTCTGGTTCGCGGGAGGGGAAGTAGGCGGCGGCGGGTAGCTTTTCTGCGGCGACGAAACGGCTGCTGCGGTCAATCTCTTGCTGCTCTCGCATATCACCTACGTCGCGATGGTCGGCGCGCCCACACATACCTGGTGTCCCAGCCGCACCGGGAGGCGCTGCGGAGGACTAGTCAGCTTCGGGATTTCGCGCGGTTCGGACTCTGTTGTATACATACGCGGATAGTATTGACTAGACATTGTCGCCCGAGGACTCGAGCGTCGCGTCGCGGACGGGCGCAAATAGGCTTCTAGAAAGGAGAGGCAGACTGCAATTGGCAAGCAGTGGTTAGCATTGATGCGAAGCCGAACAAGTTGCGAGGAAGGGCTGCGGCTGGGACAGGGCCGCGTACGCGGGAGGAGGTAGAGGGAATAGGACAGCCCCGCATTCTCGCATCCCTTACCTTACTTGCACCAGCTGCTATTACACTACTGCCTATCGTAGCTATCCCCGTTCGAGACAACCACCCTAGTAGTGATAGAATTGCTCCTTGCTGTCTGCTGTGCTTGTTTCTTCTTCCTTTTTTTCAAGAAAAATTATATGTGTATATATATCGGTATATAGATAGACAGACGTGTAAGCGAGCTTCGCCTAGCTAGCTTGACGCCGTAAAGAGGGAGGCAGGTAAGGCGCAGAGACGGGATGATGAGGAAGAGGAAAAGGGAGAATCTCTCTCTTTCTCTGGGTCTCGGTGTGCGATTAGAGGGTGATGGTGGATAGGGTCGCTTCTCAGGCCTCCCGCCATGCTTCCCGTTCGTAGCCCTATATATACCTACCTACGTGGCGCATGTGCATGGCTAGGCCGTGTGTGCGTCAGCCCCTGACAGACGCAGGAGGGATACGCCGTCGTCGGCCTCTGCTAGACAGCATGATAAAATAGTAGCAATACCCCAAGACTCAGAATTGCGAGTAGCAGCGCCATATGTGGTACAGGCCAGCTGGGCAGAAGTTCTCGTCGATTAGAGGGGAATGGGGGGTGCTGTCCAATCAGCGGCGACGGAGGGGTTCATCGCCGTCCGCCGATTTTACTATTCGGGCAGCCCAGCAGTCTTGGAGGGGAGGCGAGGGAGGCGAGGCGCCGCCGAACAGCGCTAAGTTGCACCCTTCTCAGGGCGGCAAAGTCAGCGCTTAAAGTCCCCGGAACTGCCATTGGCTCGTTCCCTGTCGCGGAGATCACGGAAGCGCCTGATTGGGTGGGGATCTGTACATTGGCGTGTACCGTGGAGACGGGGTACCTCTTCCATTACATGCCGACCGTACCGTATGCAGGTTCTAGGTTATACCACATTCTATGCCGCAACCAAATTAGGCTTAGCGTAATCGCCGCTTTTACTTAGGCTCGGCTTAGTCTATAATTAGTTAGGTAACTAAGGAGTTATATTTATATAATATTTATATAGAGGGAAACGGTTCTTAAAACGGTTAAGCTTTAACCGTTAACGAAATAAAGTAACGTACGAAGCCTTATTATATCCGTATCATTTAATTTAATTTTATATACCTTAGACCTAAAGTAGCTACTAATTAGTTTTTATATTAAAAAGGAGTAAAGCGTACGCGATATAAAAGTCCCGGATAGCTTACTTAAAAGTATATTCTATCGGTAACTATAGTACGTACGATGGTTTAAGATAAATAAAATTAATATTACTTTACTAATCGAAAGACGAGGAATTTAATATAGTTATCGTATCTTAGGTATATCCTTCGGTTATAGAGATATAATAGTCGCTAGCCCGAAGGTAAAAGAGGTAAGGGGAAGAAAGGGGCTAAACGTAAAAGTTACTTATTCGGTTATTACGGTACGACGAAGTAACTTAAGCGCTTATTATTAAAATAAATATATTAATCGGAAGACGAAGAATTTAATAATAAAAACGAATCTTAAATTAAGGTAAAAATAATAAAGTTAGTAATCTAGCTAAATAATAATTATAGTATCGTCCGTACTTACGGGAGCTATAGTTACTTTATATAGGTATAAGGCCTATCGTAACGTATTACGTAATATATTAAGAGGGTATATCTTACCGTATTATTATAATACGTAAGGTAAAAAGTTATACGAGATATTAAACTACTTTAGAAAACTATATACGAATAATCTTCTCCGTATAAGTATTAATCGCTACGATAGATTTAAAGACTACCTATTATCTTAATTATGGCTTTTTTATAATCTATTATAGTATGGAATTACTAAATTAAAACGCTATTAAATAAAAGCCGATAATTATTATTATATTATTTATAACGTTTCCTTTACTAGAAAACTACTTATATCGGTATTTAAATATACGACATTACCCTTATAGTTAGGGTAGTCCTCTAAAGTAATACCTCGACTATCTTTAGTAAATAAAAACCATACTTCTCCCGGGCCCGAATTATTACGCTATATTTCCCTTAAGCCTTCGATAATAAAAGAACGCCGGTAGTCCCGAAATCTATCCTAATTTCCGTTTTTTCGGATAAGAATTTTTATCGTTCGATTATCCTATACCGGGTTTAGCTAGCTATTATCGTTTAACTTAAGCCGAGAGGGATCCGAAATAAAGGTAATTAAGGCCGAGCTTTTATTTATCGCTAACGTTATTTAAGAAATAACTTTAGTCTTCTCTTTCTTATTTCGCTAGCGCTAGACTTTAAACGTTAGGTTTCGCTACCGAGGTACTAATTAATCTCTTATCTCGTAGTTTTAACGAAGAGCTAACGCGGAAACCCCGCCCGCGTAATTAAAGTCTCCTAGATTTTAATCTTCCTTACCTATACTTATATTCTCGTTTTACGTATTAATACTTCGATTAAAGTCTTTATTTATATCTAAGATTTATTAATTCTATATATTACCGCTCCGGCCGTAAACGTCGTATTAATCGGTATCCTACTTATTACGTAGGCCTTAAAACGCCTAAAAGACGGACCTCCGGATAAATAAGGAAGAAATATCGATATCCTTTTATATATATTTAATAAAGTTATCCTATATAATATATAATCGGTCGTTAAAGTAAGCTTTCGAATATTAGCGACTATATCGTCTTTTAATTAGCTCTCCCGGATACGAAGTAATAAGTATTAAATAAGCGCCTTTAAATATAATAAGCCGCGCTTTATTAAAATATCGAACCATAGTAGCTATAAAAGCGTTTAAGTCTTATTTATAATCGAAGTATTATAGCGGTTAAACATTTATTAACGCTTTTTTAGTTATTTCTCGGTCCGGATTTAAGCGAAAGAAACGAGAAATTTCGTTAGAGTTAAACCTTAATTCTTAGGCTCGACGTATTAATTAATACTAAGCTCTTTAATTATATAAACGGATTTTTAGGTCCTCTTTATTATCTTTTTTTAAAGGATTTTTACCCGAAAGCTTTACGAGGTCCTATATAATAATAAAATAAAGGGACTTTATATTCTTTAGAAAGTTAATCGTATAACCTAGTCTCGCGTCGGCTTTATATGCGTTAGAAACTATCGTTTAAACCGTAATAAGGAGTCGGTTCTTCCTTAAGATTAACTACCTTATAATATTAATATATTATCGTAAGTATTTAAAATCTTACTATAATATATAAAGTATTAGGATTAAATAATCGATTTATAAAGCTTTTTATAAAATACTTTCCCTATCGCGCTTATTTATAACGCCTTAAAATATTATATTCGTCCGTATTATATTAGATATATAACGATCGTTATAATGCGATATACCTAAGGCGCGGAGTTCGAGTTCCCGAACTATATCGTCGTTTATAAATTCGAGCGTAGCTTTAAACCTTATTATATAATACTATATATCGTATATGCGTTTAAAATAATAAATAACTTCCTAAGAAATCGCGAGTTAATAGCCGAACGTTTATATCCTTAGGAGGAAGGCGTCTTTAAATAGCTTTAGGATAAGACGTACCTTTATTACGTTTTTAGTTATAATTTTCTTTTAGATAATTAACTAAAGCCTAAAACGTAAGCCCGGGATTTCTAATATATACCCGAGAATAAGTCTAAGTTATTCGTACTTAAGTAATCTCCTTAATATCTCAGGTTTGTTTTTACTTAGCTTCGTTTATTATTTATTTCCGTCGATCGAGTTTAAAGGGTAACTATAAATCTTTATAACTATATATCCGTCGGAAAACTACTCTTCGTTTACGAAATCCTCGGCTAGAAACCGGATGGCTTCTAGCGAAAGGTTTTAAGAGGGAATTAATACCGATTTAGTTTCTAGTCCGGGATAGTATAACCTACCTACGTATAACTTAATTATTTACTAAGATAATAAGCTTTTCGATCGCCGAAGCGCTTTTACGCGATACTTTCTATAAAAATAATTAATATACGTATCCGTAAAAAGGTAAAAGGTAGGTAACTCGGGGTTATATAAATTAACCGGGTTTAAGTTAAACTACTATAGTAATACGGAAAATAAGTCGATAGTAATATTTCCGGGGATAGTATAGCTATTATTTAAACGATCGCATCCTTTTCGCTTAAAGATTTCGATAAGGCGATTAGTTTTTTTAATATTCGACTTCCCCTTTAAATCGAAGAAGAGATAATCTAAAGAGATCTTAGTAGTTCCTCGGAATTTTAACGATATTTCGGCGTTTAGCTACTATAACCGAGCTTTTAAATTAAAGTATATTATTACGAGTTACGTATCCTAAATTTCGTATACCTTACGGGAGCCTTTTTACTAGGAGCTATATAATTCCCTTTAGTTTTTCGCGAGGAGCGTAAATCGCGGATAGTCCTACGGTTCCGAAACCGAATATAGGCTAGAAGCGGTTACTCTTAGTTACGGTTTATTTTTATATTTATCTTTATCTTTTTTTATCCCGTTAAAAAAGAAGTACTAGTATAGGATTATACCTCGACTCGAGTTAGGTACTTATATAATTATTATCGTTTATTCTTAATCCGAAATATCGATTATTAACTAGTATACTTTCTTCTTCGACGACGCTTAATCGGGTAGTAAGCTAAAGTTAAACGTTTCCGAGCTTACGTTATCTTATCGTAAAACGCCCCGGTAATAACGTATAATTAATTAAAACGCTTATAAGGATAAAGGTTCTACCGAGGCTAAACCGGCGTCGACCTATCGCCGATTTTCCGTTAAATATACGAACCGTAGTAATAACGTTACTCTTATTCCCGTATTAACGGAATCGCCGTAGAGCTATTACGAAAGAAGGTATCGTATAAGATATAGCTATTTATTCGGGGTTATTACTTCTCGTAATATAGCGAGCCTAAGCTTTATAATCCGTATTATTTCCGAACGTAACGCGGAGAAATACATCTAAAATATCCGCTAATTCTATTACTTTAATCTAGTTAAGAATATCGAAATATACGCGTATCCGGATATAAGCTACTTCCTAATTTCGGAATTCATACCTATATCTCTTTTATACCTCTACCGGTTTCTTATTTACCTAATAAAACCCTAGCTCGGTTTTATTTTATATTAGGTAGATATTTTAGCGCTTATATAGACCTAATCCCGGTTAATATTCCATAAGGTTCTTACGGGTCTTAAATTTCTCCTTAGTTATAGCTTAATTTATAAAAAGCTATCGTATACGAACCTTTTTATAAGTTTCGTAGGCGAGGTAAAAATCTACGACATTAAAAATTATAGGCGATCGGATAATATAACTAAGCTTTTAATATCGTTAAGTAAAGTAATAATAAAGCTTATGAATAAAGAAAGGACCGAAACGACGGCGATTAGCCTAACGTACCCGGATAAGTAATTATACGAGGCTATTAATTTATTTACTATTATAATAATAATATTAGATATTTAAAAGCTATCGGCTTACGATTTCTTACTTAAGAAAAACCAGGAGGAATTATTATGGCTAATTTCCTTTATATTTATTACTATAAACCATAATAAAGAATAAGAGTATAGATAGAAGATAGATAAATTACGTATATTTATTTTTACTGCTTTTACTTCTTACTCCTTACCTAATAACGCTTTAATAAAATAATTCTCGTTCTTTCCTTTATAGATATAATATCGATACTCGGTAGACGTTAAAATAATATAAAAGGATATTTACCGATAATACGAAGCTAGTTTTAATCTACTTAAGAGAAAAAGTACCGTAGGCGCTATACCTACGTAATTAATTAATAGGATAATACTATAAATAAAAGGCTAAAAAAGTCGGCTAGGATATAAACGGAACCTCGCTCTAGCTCTTATTAAACGACCCATTCTTTAACTCTTTTACCTCTACCTCTACCTTCATACTTTAATTTTAAATTTTAAGCTATACGGAGAAACGGTTTTCTTATGATAAATTCTACGAAAATAAAACATAAACGAAGGCCGTAAAAAAGAAATTATATAAAGGAGTAAGGAGGTTTAACGATCGACCTTAGCATAATAAATAATAAACTAATCCTTAAGAACGTAAAGCTATATATAGAAAAGAACTACGCTCGTTAGCTTTAGAATTAGGATAACTTATAAGTTCTTAAAATAAGCCGTATCTCTTACTTTATCTTAACTATATCTAGTATTCGCGAATTCGAACCGCGAATAATCGAAAACCTTTAAGATTTAAAAGAATTTATTTTACGTTTAAAGTACGTTATAAGGTTAGGAAAGGAACCCGATAAATCCCTTTCGTAATAAGGAATTAAATCGTATTAAAAGAAATTTACCGTTAGATATTAAAGAAAACGAGGTACGATACCGTTAGGATATATTAAAATAATTATATATATTTATACCCTTATATAACTCCGGCCGGTAATACCGCCGCTAACTTTTTTCTCGTAGCTAATAATACTAAGAAGGGAGATAGGGAAGGCTCTTAATATTATACCGGATAAAGGGCCGAGGAAATATGCGATAATAACCGCGTTTATCTAGGTAGGAAAGTATCTTTAGAACCTCGATTAAAAGATCTTCGCTCGGCCGTACTTACGCGTAAATATATAGGGGTATCTCTTCCTTGCCGTATATACCGCCGCCCGCGTCTTAAATTATCTCGAGTCTTCCGCCTAAGGTAGGAGCGAAGTCGGTCTTTATTATAAGATACGTATCCCGGTATTAAACTACTCGTAAGATAAAGCTTATAAGCCGATTAAAACGCTACTTTTATTCTCTTTTAAAATAAGCTTAGTAAATCGGAATTCTCGTTATAATCGATTAAATTCTTAAAAGAATATTATTCCTTATTTAATAAATTATATATAAAGCGGCCCTTAAATTATTTAAACGTATCGTATCGACGTTAATTACTTATCTAAACTAACTTTAAATATTTACGAGGGTAGTATCTTTATACGATAACCGCTCTATATAAACCTTATATTATTCTTCTTAGTTATCTTTTATTCGAAGGAGGCCTTACGAAATTACCGCGGAACCGAGGACCTTTCCTAGCTCTTAAACCTAAAAGTCGGTCCCGGTTAATCTTAAATCCTTATTTATTAATACCGGAACGTCTTATACTAACCGATCTTTTTAGGTCTTAGCGGAAAGATTCTAACGGCGAATGCCTTCGGTAAGGAGCTAAAATCGGCCGAAATTAAAGCCGGCTTTTTAGATCCGCTAAGCCTTTACTACTATCGGATAAAAGGCCTTATTAACGTTAGTATATTTTCTTTTATAACGAGGATAATTCGGGCTCGCGGGAAGGATTATCGCGCTTATTAACTTAGATTCGAATCTTATATACTTAAATACTTAAAGGTAAAAGCTCGCGAGCTACGAGAATAACTAAATCTATTAGTAATATTACTTAAGTAAAAACCTTAGAATTAATAATTAAGCGGCGTACCTAGGTATATAGGCTCGAGGCGTTAATATCGGTAAGCTTTTCCGTAATTTCGAAATTAAATAAGAGCCGGCGTTATAATAATCTCTACCGGCTACGAAGTAATAAAAACTAAGCTAAACGAAGGAATACCGAAAGGCCGTAACTCGGATCTCGGCGTTATTAGTTATTAAACGCGGCCGTAAATCGGAAGAAAGAGAACTATCCTCGAACGAATCTAACGGTATCCTCGCTTACCCGGTTCGTAAGCTAAGGAAAGACTTAAAAGTAATAAAGCGAAAGGCCTTAGGTAAGTATTAAGAGGAAATATTTACGTAAGCTTAAGTCGGATTTTAAATATACGCCTATAAAGGAATAAACTATCCGTTCTTCTGCCTACGGCCGATCCTACCGTTCCGTTAACGATTAGCCTACCTTTTACTTACGGATACGCTTATTTAAAGCCCGACTAAAAGAATAACGCTTAACGCCTTAATCGATTTTTACGATAATAAGACCGAAATAAACCGCCTAGGGCTCGGTCCGAGCTATTATTCCTACCGGATATCTAAGCCGTAAGTCTACGCGTCCGGTTTATTACGTTATATTATTAAAAGTTTAGGTTATAATCGTACGTATACGAATATAAGAAAAGAAATTCTCCGTTTATCGAGTTTTATTTCTTTTATAATAAATAATTCTCGGATCCTATAGCTTAGGAGTAATATTACCGCCGTTACTTAGAATAAGATCTTTATCCCGTGGAATTAATATAAAAAAGAATCGAAGGTACGTTTTTACCGGGATACTACCCCTTTTATTTATAGAACTCGCGTCTCGCCGCTACGAGGCGCTTATATTAATTTTATTTCCCGAACGGATAAAAAGAGTACGTTCGCTCTTATAGTATAGCCTAACTAACGCGATATCCGGATAAACGTTATAGCGAATTACTTAACGTATATTCGTTTAGCTATTATATATATAATATATATCGTATCCCGTTAAGGCTTTTTAAGGTAGCCGAGAAAAGACTTAAGAAAGTAATAAGCGCCGAGTTCGAAGGCGGTAGCCTTATAAGGAAGATAAAGATAGAAAGCCGGGACGAAAAGACCTAATTTATCTTCGAGTATTATACTAAAATAACCGTATAAGCGGTCCGAAAGAAATAATAATCGAACGATATCTATATCTAATTCCGACTAACGTCCGGAACTAAATATTAAATATTAAATACTAGATATTAAATAATAAATAATTACCGCTAGTAATAAAAAAGTAAAACGACGATAAGAAAGACGCTTTAAAATAATCTAATAACTAGTAAAATTATATTATTAATTCCTATAAAAACTATAGTAATACTAAAGAAGCTAAGTAATATAGAGCGCGGTAAGTAATATATTAAGTATCGGATAATATTCTTTTAATATATCGGTAATTAAAGCCTTATTTTCGCTCGAGCTTTATAAGATATTAATACGATAACTAAAAACGAAGCTCGGTTTCTACCTTAGTTTATCGTAGGTAAGATTACATACGACTCGCGAAGATAGATATTCGTAAAAGGTACTACCGAAAATATAATATTTCTTTTCTAAAAATCTTAGCGATTACTCTATCCGAGCGTATAAAGACCTATGCGATAATATTAACGTTACTTTCGAAGTAGTTCGGAATATACCGGAATCGCTTTAAAACTTTTCTAGTTAGAGTATATTCGTAGGTATATCCCGTATTTAATTCGTTTATTTTTATTAATCGGTAATAAGGCTTCGTTTATTCCGAACCTAAGAGCTTTACGTCGTAGATTAATAAGCTCTAGGCTTAAAACGACTACCTTTCCGAGTAGCTTCGGGTTTTATAGCTACGACTAAACGCCGAAATTTAATTACGATTAAGTTTCGGTAAAAATTTATAGCTAGCTTACGAAAGATCCGAATATTTATAAAAGGAGTTAAAAAACGCGACTCGCGGCGAGGTTTATTTTCGTAATATGGCCTTAAAGTTTTCCTACGGTATTTTTAAGCTAGTCCTTATTTTAAACTAGCTCTAAGAAAATCCCGGTATTACGGAGTACGGGTTTTCTAAACTAAACGTAAGGCTTATATACCTCCGTTTCTTCGGTTTTAGCAGAGGTTATAGTCCTAATCCTATTATATCTACGATAGGTAAGCGCTCGAGAGCTCGAGAACGGCTACTTAATACGGTTAGTTCCTTTATATAATATTAGTTTTATTAACGTTTAGGTTTACTATTATTATTTTCTTACTTCCGGGACGAAAATAAACGCAGTACTTATTTCGCCTTAAAACGTTTATAGCTATTTTATTTATAATTACTTCTTTTTATCGTAGTTATAAATAGGCTTAAGGCTTTATATATTATCTTTATTATATTATTCCTTAACCGATTTAAAACTATTATTCTATCCTCGTTTAATCGTAAATAAGACCTCTTTCTTTCTAGACCCTACCCGCTTTTAACGCATTTATTCGTTATAGCGAATACGGATTCCTTAATTTACGATATTTTACTCCGACTCGAAGATATATAGTATACCGAAGACGTAATTTAATTATACGATCTCGAAGCGGAGTTATAAATCTTACGATAAGATATACGAACTACTAAAAAAAAACTATTAATAACCTTAACTTTATTTAATAAAGCTAAGAAAGTATTCCGAATTATATCTTCTATTTTTTAAACCTTCGACGGAAAGAAAGTAAGGGCTAAGCGTATCTAGGTATCGTATTAGGGAATAATATAATAATATAATGCCGTACCTTTCGAAATAAAATCCGTTACCTTATAAAACCCATACCTATTTCCGTTCCGTCGGTCCGTTTATCGTTTTATTATTTTCTAGGATAATATAGATTATTCTAGATAGTTTCGCTATAGCCTTACTTATCTCCTAGTAATGCTTTTCTATCTTTTTAAACCACTTTATAAATTCTTTTATTATATTATAAGTCTATCGATATAATACCTCGAAGGCTTAGATACGGATATCTAAGGATCGGACTTAGGTATCGAGGAATTAAACGTAATAATTTAAAAGCTATAGGGCTAAATAGTCGGAAGTATCGATTAACGGATTACTTAAAAGTAACGAGTTTAATACGAGGTTAGGGTCGGACGGGTTAGACGGGTTAAACGTATTCGATAGATAACCCTTAATTAAAGTTAATGTTTCTATACTAGGGGCGCTAAGGGAGAAATTAAGAAATAATTAAAGATTTATATCGTATTAGATACCTTAAGAGAAAAAAAGATCTAAATTATTTAAATCGATATAATCCGCTCTTTAAAACGAGAGGAACTCGGGAGCTACGGTAGTTTCGGTAGGTTAATTTATATTCGATATGGTAGTAGAGGTAATTAAAGCGTACTTTAAATTAAGAAAAATAGTAATAATTATATTAAGATTTTTCTTATGGATTTAGGTTATTATTATATATAATACTTTCGTAACTTCGCTAGACCTCGTAGGTTATATTAAAAAGATAGAAGTTATTATTAGTTTATATTTTAGGTAAGGAAATAAATAATATACCTATAAGTTTTATAATACCGAACGCCGAAATTTATTAGCGCTTAGCTCTCGGATACGGAATATATAAGATACGTTAAGTTAAAAGTATCCCTCCCTTTTAGTTAATTAGCTTACCTCGGGAAGAAAGCGTTTACGTTACTTTAGTTACCTCTTTATAGGGCTAAGCATAGTTATAAATATAATAGGTAAAGAGCGAGCCGGAGTTTATACCCTCTTTTTTCTAGGATATTATTACTAGAAACGGCTTCTCTAAGACGCGGCGGCTAATTAAGCGCCGATATAGGTATATTAGGTTAAATATAAAAAATACGGCGCGTATATAAGAGTAAGCCTATACGCGCGTATATCTTTATATATACGTCGTATTAAATATATAATATCGTAGTAAAGATTCTATAAAGCCGCCGTTTAAGAACTATCCGGTATATTCTATACTCCCGCCTACTACCTAGCCTCCTACTTTTTAAAAATTAAGAGTACTAAAACGCGAAGTTAAGATAAGTAATCGACTTAAGGTTATACGTAAACGACGAGTTAGATTATTATAAAGTAAGATTATCGAATACGCTTATTTATTTAACCTAAATATTACTTTAATTACTTAGGATAAAACGAATAAGGATTACGAGATATTCTAGCCTAAGCTAAATAAGAATTTTCCTTCTATTAGAAATAATATCGTAAGACCCCTTAACCGAGTTAAACGAAAGCTTAAATAACTAATCCGAATAAAATCCCCGTATATTATATGTTAGTAGTTACGAGGTTAAAGCTAGAACTAATAAAAGCGAAGTAAAGCTTAAGCTTAGTAACTATCTTTAGGAGCTACGGTAGATAAAGAAGCTAATATTATAATCTAAAGTACCTAAGCCGCCTAGATTTTAAGGTCTTAATTATCGTTTAACGCTAAGGTTATAAGAAACGGAAAATATACGATAAATAAAGTAAGGATAAATAATATACTTAGTAATCGATAATACTTTTCTTATGCCTCGTAATATTTCTACCTATTAGTTTTTAGTATATTAATTTAATTAGTACGTCCGTTAGCAGACCTTAAGGTAATAATCCTACGGAAAGTCCTAGGAAATAAATAGCGTTTACCTTATAGCTTGCCTTATTATATTCCGTTAAGAACTTACGTTATCCCCTCTTAAAATATAAGGTAATATTTCATATATTAGGTCTTGTTTCGTTAACTTATCGCGGCGGATATATTTAGGTACCCCTAGTAGATTATAGTTAAGAAATAACGGTAGGGATCGGAAAGAAACGCGGCTATAATACCTAGGAACGATAAAGTCTTGGTTTAATATATCTAATACTTAGATTAGCGTATTTCGTCGTACTAGTTCTTTTAACGCGAATTAATTCTTCGGGTCGGCTTCTTTTATATTAAGTAACTATTAACGAATTAATAGATACGTAATATATAAGTCTCTTTCGTAAGTATTATATTATTTATATATCTATCTTTATATACTTTATAGTATTACTAATATTATTATAGTATTATAATATATATTATATTATAGTACTTTTATATAGCTATATTAAGGAGGATATTTTAATATCTTATACTAGGATATATAAGGTATATATAGTATATAACTACCCGGTAATATCTCTTTAGATAGGAGTTAATTAATATCTTATTTCTTCGTTAATATTATATCTTATTATATCGACTTATTCCATGCGTTACTACCGGTACCGTAAATGATAACTTTTCGTAACCTAACTTACGCTTATATAGCTAGGGGTAAATTATAATTATTTATTCTTATCCTCGGTAAGAATTAATACCTAGTTTAGAATACCTAAGCCGTCCTTAAAATAAGGCTAAAATCCGCGAAAGTATATAATCCTCCGTATTAAGTTTTAGCTATATTAATTAAAAGACTAACTATATATTCGTAGGCGTATTAAGAATTAGATTATATAATTAATATAACGTCGGCAGAGCTCGGGCTTAGGCTCGAGCTTAGTATTATACCTTCCCGTCTTTTAATAGCTAGTTAGTTTAGTATAGTAGTACCTTACTAGTTTGGTATTTTCGCGCCCGTAGAAACGTAACGTCGTTTAAGGTTTATAATACGTTCTCGTTTATACGATAATTAAGATAAGTAAATAAATTAACGTTAGGTAAGATAAGAAATCGATAGAAAGCCGTATTCGAATTAAAATCTATAGTTAATTTTAATTATTTCTCGTAACTTTACGTATATTCGTAGATACTTTCCGTTATATAACTTCCTTAATTCCGTAATAAATAATACGCTACTACGTACGACGCCCGATTATTACGATAATATCGCCTCTTCCTTATCGATTACCGTATTAATACCTAGTCTATATTAGTCCGTATCGTATTAATCCGTGGTTTAAGCTTATACTAGCCTAGGGTCGTATTAATACGAAGCCCGTATTAATATTAAAGGAATTTCGTACTAATTTAAGCCTATATTAATTTAAGGTCGTATTAATTTAAGCCTATATTAGTTTAAGGTCGTATTAATTCGAATATCGTATTAGTTTACGGTTTAGACCCGTATTAGTCCGTATATCGTACTAGTTTATAGTCTAAGCCCGTATTAATCCCGGTCCGAATTAATCCGAGGTCGTACCGGTACGAGATCCCTTTAGTATTAGTACGGGCTTCGTATTAATACGACCCTAGGCTAATATAATCGGAATACCGTATTAATACGACCCGGATTAATACGGCTATATAATTTAATTTATATTAGTTTATAACTCCCGTACCGGTACGTAGTTTACTTATATTAATACGTAATGTTACCCGACGGCTAAGTTAAGCTATCCTTTTACGAGTTATTCTTTACCTTAAATTAAGCATTACCTAGTAATTATTACGTTAATAATTAAAGCTATTTATATTACTTAAAATTAATTAAAATCCTTTAATTCCGGCGTTATAACCTCGATATAAGTCCTCCGCTTACGATACCTCGTTTTTAGGCGTTCCTAGCGCCGTTTTAACCTCTCTAGGTACCTCCTCGTCGCTTACCTCGTCCTTATATACTACCCTACCTCTTAACGACCTTTTTACCTACCGTATATCCGTTATACGGACGAAGCGCTTCCCTAGCGTTACGTATACCTTCTTACGCGTCTTAGTAATAACCCTATCGTTTTTAGCGATTTCATATTAAAGCTATATTTCGAGAATCGCGATCCTATTAGCCTGCCGGTCGAAGGCATCGCTAGTTTTCCGAATAAATAACCGTTAAGATACGGCCCTAGCCCTAGAACTAATAAGGATAAACCGTTAAGTAGTATTTCGTAACGCCTAGCCGTTTAAGGGTATATTAACGTACTTTAGAGCTAATAACGTTAAGAAATTAGGTATTTTCGGCCTTTCGATAGCCTTCGATGCCTCCGACCGTCTCGGCCGAGATCTAGGAATACCCTCGTCCTTTATAACTACGAATCTCGACGATAACGGCTTCTCGCGGTTTCTAGGATAAATCCTAGAGGTCTTATAAGCTTCTTTAATAATTCGAGAAGTTATTATATCGACCCTAGCCTGTCGGTATGCCTTTAATATATCGATCTTAATAAGGCATAGATTTAGATTCGTACTTTGGCTTTTCCTAAGGAGGCTTTTAAGCCGTTTTTTTAATAACCCGAATATCCCGACATCTAAAACCTATACGACGTAACTATAATAAAGCTAATAAAAGACGAGCTATATTTTGTTTTAAAGATAATACGTAAGAAAGGCGTCGTAGGTATACGATTTATAGCCGTTCTTAGATTAAAACGACCTATTTATTACCGAAACGGGCCCGAATATAAGGAATAAAGATACCTTAAAGCTAATCTAACGCGATATTATTACTAGTTTATTCTCTAGGTAACGCCTAGAACCGTTAATTCTCCTAAAGGTCGTAAGAATCGTTAGAAAACTACTAAGCTTATACGTCGATACCCCTAAAAAGTACTAAGGGAGGAAAAGACTTTCCGCCGAAGCCTACTTAAAAGTAATAATCCATTGCCCTTTTTCGACGCCTTTCTTAAGTGCTACATAGGTATTAGCTTTAGGAATTACCTAGTAATTACCGGTAACGCCTTATACGATGCCTATCTCGTCGGCGTTAAAGAAGCGCTCGGGGGGAATGGCTAATAATTTAAGAGCTTTTAATCGGTCGAAAAAGAGGTTAATATTTACCGCCGTAGCGCCTTTAATCCGCTAATAATCGACGATCTTAGCTTTAAAGGCCTTAACCTCCGGGTTTCGATTTAAAAAACGGTAATACTAATGCTTCCCTAGCTTTCTAGAACCGCCGTCGGCGTTTAATAGGCGTTCGGCTATAAGCCTAAATTAAATAAAGGCGGCGCGAAGCCTAACCTAGCCTACGAAATAGCCTAACGAGTTAATTTAGC